>NC_135809.1:120165662-120413829 GCF_964213995.1 Mustelus asterias
CAGGGCAGCAGAGGTTTGGAAACATCACCACCTGCAAGCTCCCCTTCAAACCACACTGTCCTGACTTGAGAATATATTGCCATTCCTTCACTAGTGAACGCTCTGAAACTCTCTTCCAAAGGCACTGTTTGTGCTCCTAAAGCACATAACCTGCAGTGGTTCAAGACAGCTGTTCTCCACCATCTCTAAGGACAATTGGTGATGAGCAATAAATGCTAGGCTGAGCCACCTACATCCTGTGAAAAAAAACTACTTTTTTTTGGTTGAAATTTACTTTTAACTCCATTTAGTTACTTTTGTACCTTTCAAATATAAAATATTGGGTCAATGGTAGCCCAAACCTGTTTTGCACCATGTTACTTCTATCCAGGGTGCTTAAATACAGGATTCAAAAATATAAAAACATAGTTTCGTATAAGCATTTTCAAATAAGCATTCTCAAATCACAACTAATGAAAGCCTTACAATCAGTCATAGGACTGGTTAGTTTGTCACTTAGCAAGATTTTAACTTCACCATTATCATCTGTAGCTGCTGTACCCCTACGGCCTTAATCACCAATAAGGCAGTATCCATCCAGACTTATTCCCATCACATCCCACTTGATTTGCCTTGGAAAACTTCTCCCTCTCCTCCAAATTGCTTTTTACTGCAATTTCTAACCCCAAAATAAGAGAACTTCTGGTGCACCATACCTCTGGAGGAGCTCAATAATCCTTTCAACTCCAACTTTGGATTTGTCCCCATCAAGACTCCAATCTCCCACCCTAACCATTCCTTGACATCCCAGTCCTCAAGCTGTTTAGTCAGATGGGTGTAGAACTCATTTAACCATCCATCACATCTGACTTGACTATATGTTCTATCATTGTTTTGCTGTCCTTTTCCAAAATGGCTCACCAATCTACGAACAATTTGAAGAAAACTGCAGGCTTCTATTCTCAAAGAAGAATAGTTTTATGGTCTCATCTTCACCCTATTCTTGACCAAATGCAAAGGGCTTATGTGTTCTAAATCCCCAAATGGAGGCCATCAATTGAGCTACCTCTTTACCTTCCTCATTAAGCAGATGTATCCCATCCAAGAATGGTCTTCACCCTCTTTCTTAAACCTTCGATCTGTTTTAAGTTTCTCCCCACCAGCCTTCTCTAATTCCATCTCATCCATGGGGAATTACTTCCCGCTTCTTTGACTCATTCCCATTGAGCTGCAGATCACCCATCTTTTATTCCTGGGCACTTTATTAAGAATGCTTCTCGTGTTTCTACTCTCCACCCTCCTTTCCTTTCAATATTCTCATCACCCATCTCACCTTCAACTTTGTTAATGACTATCCACCCTTCACACAACATTCAACTCAGCGACCACCACTTGTATCTTCCTCATTTGTGGCTCAGTATATCATATTTTTTGACTTCTTGCTTTATAATTGGCTGTTTAACACTGAAATGAACATTTAAATTTTGCTTTTTTTTTGCAAAGCCTTTAAAGTTTTGTCAACAAGTGTTACGCATTTCTTTTCCTTTGAGAAATACTCATTGTGGGCAGGGGTGAAAGGAATATTAAAATCATGTAAGCATCATCAAATGATCACTGACAGTTGCAACTTCTTTTCTTCCCCTGCAGTGAAAAAAATATATACATACTCGTACACCTTTAATTGCATGGAGCTGGCACTGTTCTGCGAAGCTGTATTTCATCTTTATTCTTTAATGAGCTGTTAAATCACACAACAGAAATCTTTCATCTCCAAGGAATCGAAGAGGGTGCTGTTTTGTAGTCAGTGCTTAAATGTAGCTAATTCTTAAATCCTTAGAGCGATTCTTGCTTCCGTTTCCTTTTGAATTAAATGTTCCACAGGAAATTCAATCTGTGCAGCAGGTAGGATCTGTTATTTGCAGTTCACCCAAAAATATCTGAAATGTTTGATTATTCGGGAGCTTGGTTTGGAACTGTTGAGTCCAGTCCTTTCCATACAAGATCAAGACATTACTTCAGATAAAAGCGGATTATCAATATTCCTTCTAACAAAAATAGTGGAATATTTTAATGAGACTGCTTCATTTATTTGCACTTGATTTAAACAGGACAGGAGTTATTAACCTAGAAGTGCTTCAGCTGTGTAGGTTCAATTGAACTCCTTCACTGTCAAGCTCAGTAACTCCAAACTGGAAGCCTTGATAACATTATTAGCGTTTGCTGTTTTAATGTTTACAAAATGAGCAAAAATCAAAAGTGTGCTAATCAGTGATGGGCAACCTGCAGCTCAAGGGCCACATGGACACTTCAGGATTCTGAGGGTGGCCCATAAGACATGCTGACTGTTGCCCACGTGGGCATCACATTTCACGGATTTCCATCCACGTAGCTTTTCTCTTACCAGCGTGACTGAAGCGACACTCAAAGCAAGCGCATGTGAAGTGAGGTGCGTGCTGACTGTACACAACATTGACTACGAAAGCCATGCATTCCGTGTCCAATCAAGTGCAAATAATTCTTTTGTTTTTGCCACTTGAAGTTGATGATAGTTCTATTAATTTATGAATGATGAAGCATTTTCTGTAACTTATGAAATATTTGGCATGTATTAAATGTATTTAATCTTAATCATGGTTAGTGAACATTCCCAATTTCAATCTTGCGGCCCACTGAGGTGAAGAGGGCCACTTATGCGACCCAGTTTGGCGACGAGGGGATTTTCACAGTGACTTCATTGCAGTGTTAATGCTAGGCTACTTGTGACACTAATAAATAAACAAATTTAAACTACAAAGGCGGCGGTGATGGCCCAATGGTATTATCGTTAGACTAATAATCCAGCAAGTCAGATCATTTCTGGGGCACGGCAGATGGTGGAATTTGAATTCAATAAAAATTATCTGGAATTAAGAATCTACTGATGACCATGAAATCATTGTCAATTGTCGAAAAAAAACCCATCTGGTTCACTAATGTCTTTTAGGGAAGGAAATGTGTCGTCTTTACGTGGTCTGGCCGAGATGCGACTATAGAGCCATAGCAATGTGGCTGACTCTCAACTGCCTTCCAAGGGCAACTAGGGATGGGTAGTAAACCCTGGCCATCCAGCGACACCCATGTCCCACGAAGGAATAAAAGAACTCCTCAAACAGAATCAAAGTTCTGGTTAACACCATGCCAATGTTACCTATGTTCAACAGAATGATCCTCTCTAACTAATTAATTTAACAGTACAGCAGCAAAATAGTGGAAATCTGAAATAAAAACAGAAAATGCTGAAAATATTCAGCAGGTCTGGCTGCATCTCTGGACAGAGAAACAGTTAACTTTTCACCTCGATGCACTATAAGAACCAGGAAAACATGGACATATACCTGGTTTAAGCAAGTACAGATACAGGGGAAGGAGCTGTGTAGAGGAAGATGATAAAGGAAGCTCTGTGATATTGAAGGAGTGCAAAATAAACTAAATGATAAAGTATAAATAAAAGGAGATTCCAACTTCCATATTTGCTAAGCTTTTGTACCTTTTCAAGGTTATAATCCTTCCTACACAGGGAAGTTTTTCATAGAACTAGCTCTTTGCAGGTTTGTTAGAGCTCTTAGTTACACTTAACTTCCTTCCCCAGCCCTGTATTGTTCATAAATGAGTAAAATAGCTGAAACCGAACTTAAGAATCCACTAGTTTTCATTCCCCAAACCAAACCTGGATCATGCATTCCTATTTATTTCTGGCCATAATTCGTTACATGTTAGAGACCAGATAAGAAATTCCAAGGTATATGATGAAGTTAGCCTAGATCGCAACTTTTTTTTATTTTGACATTAGGGCGAGCATTCACTCCAGGTTTGATTCGATTGACGCAATAGAAAGCTTTTATTAAAACCAATTTTATTTAACAATAGTTAAAAAAAATAAACAAAATGAACAGCATAACTTTTACCAATTGAAATACTTCAACGTGACAGGGTATAATTCTCAACAGCAAGCTATCTCTATAGTTCCAATGTAAGCAATATCCCCACAGACATAATTCCCTTTTCATAATAAGTTGGCAAAAACAGATATGTTCATGTGGGTGCTACATTTCCAGCCTTTTAACCACTCTGAACAGATACAGAAAGACACCTGTCTTCTGACTCCCCTGTACAGCAGCTTCCAGAGAAGGTTCCATCCACGAATAACAGAACCTTAGAAAGAGACCCATTTTCAGGCAGATCCCAGTTGCCAAATCCAGAGAGGAAAAGCAACACAGAAAGCTGCTTCTCTCCAAAGATCCCAAACAGTAACTGAACTTTTTTCTCCATAACCCTAGTCCTGCCCAGTCACATGATATTTCCTGTCAATAACCTAATCAAGCATTACTGCTAAGGTTATGTTACAGAAGACACTGAAAAACCCCAGGGGAGAACACTAAAATAACAGAACTGCATTATTCTAGATTAAAACAAACACTTTAGCAATTAGGACCAATTATGCTTCTGCAGTAGCAACGGGGGTTGCCGGTTACAGACAAAGTGGCACCGATAAATAGAACTGACTGGTAAAGCAAATCTTGCACAAGAAACTTGTAAAATACATTAAAGGCACAATATCATAACTGCCACTAATTTCAACATAAAAAAGGCTAATCAAAGCTGATTTGCCAACCAATCTGCACCCTTCGCTCCTATAGTATAACCTGTATCATCTGAAATTTGGCCATTCTTTTGTGCTGATGAATGCAAGATGAAAAGCTTCGGCAACATATCTCTCTTTCCAGCAATATTCAAAATAGAATTAAAAGTTTCTGGTAGGCCTAATAAAAAATGCAAGTTAGTATCATATTTATATTGCAAGGAAGATTAGCAAATTTCATGGTTAAAATGTTTTGATTCTGTACACGGTGGACCAGTAACGAATGTGGTTCTGACCTTTATTACATGTAATATGCACATCTAAAGTACAGAAATCTTAGTAGAGGAAAATGTCTGCCTATTCTTGTAAGGGGTAGGCTCTCAAATATTCTACAAATGCTCCTGCAGTTTCTAGAGGCTTCATACTTCATAGCTCAAACATAGCGGGTAGATTAAAAATGATCATGACACCTTGCTTGATTTGGACTGCCTTGTGCTACCTGCTGGTGCGGCTTTGAATTAGATGCTGCAGCATAGCCAAATAGGACAGGTGGAACCCTCAGCAGGAAACGAGTATGCACGATGGGAGCCTCCAGCACGTCGATTTCCAGTATGAAGCTTCACACAGTGACTAGCAACAGAGCAGCATGACTGTCAACTGTGTCATCTTTTTAGCTGCAAGGAAATGCAAGTGCGTGGTGCTCACAAGTTACCAAGAATATTTCACAGCTAGCAAATGATGGGCTTTTTTGTCTTTCTTCTTAAGGGTCTAAGAATAGTAGTTGCCATGGATCGTGATGTTTGGGAAGATGCTCCCTGTTTTGAAAGCCTGACCTGGAATCTTCGCTGACAGCAGCGTTCACAGGGCTATAATATTGATTGTTATAGCAGATTTGATACAAAGAATGGCCAAGTTAAAATTATAGTTTTAAATTAATTTGTGGTATTTGATCCTCGTGAGTTAAGCAAATCAAACTGAAATTGGTCAAAAATAGTGTAGCTTCATATTTTTGCCATGGATGCTAATAGGCATTTAAAATGGATTGTCTTACTATGAATGTCACCTTGAAATCTGACTTCTATAAACACAGCATAAAGCAATATTTTTAAAGTATGTAATAGATTAAACTTTAAGATGCAGTTTAATCACTTTGCAGTTTCTATTACTTTGGGGATTGTAGAATACTGAGCATTAATTATGCTTGTGCTTAATATTTTATTTCTGGTAATTAGTGTACTGCATCTGTAGGTAGAAAAATAACTCCTTTGATAGAATTTTTCATTATCTTTTGTTTGATCCACAGCTTATATTCATATGCAACCATAATCTTTTCAAATAATTCTACCCCTTCCATTCCCAGAGCACATTTTATTGATGATGAAACACGCAGGTGATACGATGGACGAGGAAATGTGAATACAATTTTGTGTTACTGCAATAAGACAACTTATTTGGCTCCATTTTTATGTAGAACATGTACCTAATCATCAAGTTGAATTGGTTTATTAAGCATCTCCATAACACTATAGGACATTGTTTTTATTTATATTAAAGCTAATACTACATCCTCAGCTGCCACTGAGTAATGTAGATTATTTCATCATAGAATCCTACAGTGCAGAAGGAGGCCATTTGACTCATCAAGTCTGCCCAGGCCCTATCCCTGCAACCCACATATTTACCCCGCTAATCCCTGTAACCTACACATCCCGGGACACTAACGGGCAATTTAACATGGCCAATTCACCTAATCTGCACATCTTTGGAATGTGGGAGGAAACCCACGCAGTCACTGGGAGAACGTGCAAACTCCACACAGACAGTGACCCAAGTCGGGAATCGAATCCAGGTCCCTGGAGCTGTGAGGCAGCAGTGCTAACCACTGTGCTACCGTGCTGCCCACAATTTATGTCCAAATGTTAAATAAAAACAAGGTTTGATTTATTCTCAAATTGTAAATCATAGGAAGTAATGTTCCTATAGTTGGGGACTAAGATTCTTTGCTGCTATGTTGGGCCCCTAGGACATGAAGAGAAATCCAACACACATCAAAATTTTATTCTTTTGTTCTACCTGCCGGAATTACAAGAACAAAATAATTCTTCATTCAGTGTCACACCTTAATTGCATCGACCCCTTGTAATCAATAAAAGCAGAGAAGTGCAGAGAAACTGGCTGCCCAACTGGAATCATCACAAGAGAGAGAGAATGAAACACATTTTACTGCAATGGATGCTTATAACTATCTTTTCCCTCTCCCGAGGAAAAGATATGAAATTCTGGTGAGAAGTACAGTAACTGATGGTTAAGCTGCAATTAATGCATGTCACATGACTCTGGTCTTTTTGAACAGTTTTAATATTACATTTTTAGCCTCAAGCAGGCTGCTGTTTAACATCCATATGGTGAACCATCAAGGAGCAGTCCTCCAGGCAGAACAACATGCTCCTCACGCCTGCCTGTTGGAAGATTTCCTATCATCACCTGCAGAACCAACCCAATGTCTGTGTACATACTTCTTCATGTCGCATCTGCACTAACTAAAGCAAATTCTACAACTCTGGTATTCAGTCTGCTGAACTGAAACTTCTACAAGAAAGAATTCCTCATTGGACTTTGTGGTAAACCACTGTTAGCTTATTACCTGTATATGTGACATGCCTGGACACATCCCTGCCGACCCTACCCGAGACTTCTCCCCCCCCGGTCCAGGTATAAAGGCGACTGCTCCCCACCCCCCTGCCTCAGTCTAGACCAGCTCATCGGCATGGGTGTGCTTCAAGTCTTTTGCTAATAAAAGCCTATTTGTTCTTGCATACAAACTAGTCTTTGCTCGATTGATGGAGCATCAGACTTTGACACTGTAAATCAAGCAAAATAATATTCATTTCTGTGCTTCTTGTACTGTTACAATCCAAGCTGTAAAACTAATTTTTCTATCCCTCCTTTACTGTGTACGTGTTAGGAAAACAAAGGTAGTTTTAAGGGATTCCGATCTGTATTAATGAACTTTAGAAATAAGGTATCATTTCAAGTGGGTTTAATGTAATGTTTGTGCCTGGAAGGGTAGAACTTAGTTAGATTTATGCTGGACAAAGGTATATGTTTGGGGGGCTGGTTTCAATTCCAACTGTTTCTATTGTGCTTAAATGGGGCGACGGAGCAAAGAGTAAATCGAGACTGGCAGAAGTAGCAGTGGTTGCTTAGCAACAGGGGACCTTGTCAGGTCGAAAGGCTTTTGAATTTAGTTTCAAGCTGAATTTGTTTGCAGTTGAAGATAGGATGCTAGATATTGAATATCTCTTAACTCTGCTAGAAGAAGCTGGACAGGACAAGGGAGCTGCAGAGGGAGACTTCCCAAAGAACCAGATACTAATAACTATGGAATTAGGACAGAAAGAATGTCTTAAGAAAACTGTAGTTAAGAGAACAGAGACCAAGATAATGTTCAGAGGAGAGTTCAAAGGGAGAAGCAGACAGGTGTTGAGAGCGAAAGAGACAGCTGCTGTAGTAACCAGAGCTGAAGTGAGAAAGCAGACTTCAGAGGTAAATCAAGTTTGATGCCATTTTAATAGAGTCAGGGGATTGAGAGTGAACAGTTTTGTCCAGCAGTCAAGGAAGAAGAATCCTAAAGATTTAAAACCTGGATACTGGATTTGTTGTTAAAAGTAGAACGGAAGCTTTGTTTGGAAGAGTAATTTGGAAAACCTAGATTTCGGAATGCAAACCGCTGATGGAAAGTGTTGGCATGAAAAAAGATCTTAAAGCATGTTATTTGAGAGTGGAGTTTAAAAACATGCGATAATCATTTGGGGAGGATTGTGCAGAAATCCACAGACATTCATTTGGGTTCAGAGTAGAGAGTGTATTTGATCACAGCCTGAGTGCCTAAAGGAACTTTGAGATTGAGACCATTGCAGATCAAGATATATTTTGTAATCCATGTTAATGTAAAAGTCTGTATGAATGTGTTAAGCTAAAGGGGAGTAAAGGCGCATTGTATTAGAATCTAACTTTTCATGTTTAATAGATGTTTTTGTTCTTGTTATTAAAACTAATTAGCGATTCTGTTACTCTGTTTCTCCACACTTACAAAACTAAAAGTATGGTATTTTGAGGCAAGGTTCCATTCTGGGATCTTCCCATCAGTTGGAACATCAACTGGAATCATAACAGTGTGCAGTGGAGTGGGAAACTGTCTTGGAAAGAAAATACTTGAAAGTACTTCTGATATTTTTAAGTCAAAAGCTGTAGTGTAATCTTAGGCAAAGTAAATTATTTGGTATTATAGTATAAATATACTTAGTTGGACATTTATATAGTTCACAGTGTGATACGAAAAGTAACTAATGCAAGGTCAAAACTATTTATGGTGGCTGATAACATGATGGATATTGGAGGATAAAATTGCACATAAAATGGTTCACTGATGTATCAAAATCAATGGGTGCTACTCGCAGTTATAAGTGCAAAGCTAATTTCGCAATACATAACTTGATATGTATCCTATTTAATAGTCATACTCTGAGGCAGCACAGCGTTTAATATTATTGACAGTACATGGGAATGAAGCAATTGTTCAATATCTACGTCAGTAAGCACAATGTGAAGACTACATATTTTTCTGTTATATGAGAAATATTGTTCGTACAATTATTAGAATTATAGATTGTATAGTCTGAGATCTCACGATAAAAGTAGGTCACATCCACAGTTAAAATTGCTCAAGCAGAGATTCAATCCATCATGCTCAGCTGAATACATCTGACTGGTTTTCCCTAAAGTTCTAGTGGTTTTATTTGCAAGTATGACAAAGAGTCAGAAATTTATTCTGATTTTGAACACAGCCTTTCAATTTTGTGGACCCTCCACTGACCTTCCCACCCTGAAATAATATCATGGTCATATCCTGACCGTACGTTCCTATTTTGTTGGAATTTTTCCCGATGTGCAAGGGGTGACTCTAACCGTCGGAGTTTTTCCAGATTCCCATTGACTCCAATTTTGCTTGGGCCCCTTGATACCATAGTCAATCAAATGCCACCTTGATGCCAAGGGCAGTAAATCTCACCCTGCCTCTTGAGTTCAGCTCTTTCATCCATGTTTGGACCATTTCAGAATTTGATTGTAAAGGGTTAATTGATTAATCCAAAGTTCCAACAAAAGGACAGCCATGGATATAGAACAAAGAACAATACAGCACAGGAACCGGCCCTTCGGCCCTCCAAGCCTGCGCCGCTCATGTGCCCACTAGACCATTCTTTTGTATCCCTCTATTCCCAGGCTGTTCATGTGGTTATCTACATAAGTCTTAAACGATCCCAGCGTGTCCGCCTTAATCGCCTTGCTTGGCAGTGCATTCCAGGCCCCCACCACCCTCTGTGTAAAATACACCCCCCTGACATCTGTGTTGTATAGGTAAAATAGTTCATGCAGAATTGGTTTAGAAAAGGTCAAGGTGGTGGCATATTAGTCAGTAAGATGACAAGAGGAGATGATCGAGATGGGAGTCATATGAGGGAAGTTGACTGGAAGGTGCTGTTGTTGGAGTTGACTGCAACTGCATGCAGATTAGATGGGGGAAGCAGAGGTTCACTTACTTAAAGGGCATCATGGAATGAGTTGGGTTAAGGCCATCCAGTGTCTTTTATGCATTTTCCCTAGTTCTGTCCCATAAATTAACAGCTATATTGAATTGAATGTCTTAATTTCCCATGGGATAGTAATACCATAGCCTAACTATGGTATTGAAATATATTCCTGTACTAATTTCTCACATGAGAATCGTCAAACCTGACTAGAACATTGATTTCCTAAATCAAAAGTGAACATTTTATCCAAACATTTAAAAGGCTAGCTATTTGAACATATCGTGCTTAAATTAATGCTTACATGGTATTATGCCATTGTAATTGGATTGCAACTATAATTTTCTTCCTCTGAATCAAGTTCTGTTGCCCAGTAATACTATTTCTATCCAAAGAAAATGTATTGTATTTCCTTGCAAATTTCTCCTTTTACACTTTAGGCAGCATTCTAAAAGATGTTCAATAATCAGCTAACTAATAGGCAAGTATAGGACAGATAGCAGATAAATAGAGTTTGCTGGGATTGGGGGGAGATGCCGAAAAAAAAACCATAAGATCAACCGAGAGGGGCAAGAGGACCAAATATTGCCATCTACTAAGAACATTTCGATTTCCTGTTTCTTTGCAACCACTGAAATCGCAAAGGGGTACATATATTTTATACAAATCAAGTGGAGAATTCTTACTGAACCAGTCTTTTCCAAATGCCAGCTTTTAAAAGTCAAGCATTGAAAAGAAGTTGATCTGAAACTGATTCCCATATCCATTGATTGAGTTGGGCAGCCTAAATATAGCATTCATCAACTTAAGCACTCTGCAGTTGGGGGTCATTGGTCAATCGTTTTTTCCCACTGCTGGAAAATCTGGAACTACAATAAATACATGAATGTTATTACTCATCCTGCTGGGGTGCATTAAACCTAATCTCAGCAAAAGACATCAGTGTGGCATTATAGGCATTTTAACATCAATCTTTCGGCTTTAGTTCCACAAGAAAAGGATTTAACACCTGCAATCAACCACAATTCATCAGTTTACAGCTTTTGCTGCAATGTGTTGCTTGTCCTCACTTCTCTTAATCGTGGGCTGAGAATAAATGTACTGAAATATTTCCTTGTGGAACATTAATCAAAAACTGAAATATGAAGTTAAAACAGCAACACCATTTATAGTGGATAACAGGAGGATTGCAGCATGTAGTGACCTTAACTAAAACGGTTCTCAACCACTATAAAAATAAAAGTTTTGTTCTGCTGTTTCACTGTTGTGTGTATAACCATTTGAAGCTTTTGCTCGCAAAATTTTGTACCAATTTGGTAAAGGAACCAACAGACATCTTCTTGCAGAATTTAATGTTTATGAATTGAAAATGGTGAATGGCTTCTGAATTCCAAAAAGTACAGAAGCTGAATGTGGAACTATAAACAGCAGAGTGACTAACGGAGAACAAACAACAGGGCAGCTTCTGATGTTACGTGACAGCCTGCAAACTGAACCATTGTCCTCAGGCACTTAGGAAAAAATTGCTGGTTGCTGCCTCCTTGCACCAGTCTAATTAAGCAGACAGCACTGTGAAGGAATCATTACAGTCTGAATTCAATAATCCTTAGCAAATGCAGCCTTTGACTGAAAGATAAAAATCAGCTTTGAAAATGCCAGCAGCATTGTCTGAGAGCTCTAAACCTTTAGCAGAAAGGTAAATATTAGTGCTGTTTCTCCCCAAAATTAATCTAAACCATCCCACGGCTGAGCAGAAATCACAGCATACACCACTCCAGTCCAATGAATGGCCATGAGTATGGAACTCTGTCTCCCATCCTAAACACCCCAGCAAAATGGCATGCGAGAAGTTGAAGTGCAGCACAGTGAGATCCAATCGAACACTTTGTGAAGACTTGCGCTCCAAACTCGGCACATCTCGAGACAAGCTAGTACAGCTACGACACTGGCAACTACCCTGTCACGTACTTCTATAGAATTTTGACAGTGCAGAAGGAGGCCATTCAGCCCATCAGGCCTGCACCAACTCTCCGACAGAGCACCCCACCCAGCCTCATCCCTGTAACCCCACATCTTTACCCCGCCAATCCCCCCAACCTACACATCTTGGGACACTAAGGGGCAATTTGCAAATGACAGAATGGGCTGTTGGAAGCTTTGCTACAACATTCACTGGCAGTCCAAAGAGATTCAAGTTTTCTGGCATGCTGTGCATGGTTGTTTTGTGCACGTCAAGTATGTCCCAGTTGTATTCTATGGAAATTAAAATACATAACACCGTCAACCAAATCTCTGCTATGCCAAATAGCAAATATATATTCAGATTTTTCCTAAATCTCAGATGTTGTTCAACTTCCAGAATAATATTTCTGCTAATCAATTTTTTTTAAAAAATTGCTGGTTGTTCATTTTGCTTCCAGTTAATGTGCCTTATTCTAAACCTATAGCCATTTCAAAATGAGCTGTATACCTATGTGTTTATGATATTGACTATTTTCACACCATGAAAATGGTATCATGTGAGATGACTTCACTGGGAGCAGCAATTTCTTCCAATTTTACAGTCAGACTTGTGTTCCAATGTTAGCATAGGGGGGGTCATTTCATATTGAACAATTCCACTTCGCCAATAAAATGATCTCTATTTTGGAATGTTCGCCAGCAAAGTCCAAAGCTCAGATGCTTACTCATTAGGCTCAACAATTTTCTTCCCCATGCCTCGAGACATTAGCATAAAATGAGAATTTGGATTATCTGCCGCAACCTGCTTGCGATTTTTCACTAATGCAACCACCAGAAATAATAATTCAACATGTATTCCTCAGCAGCTCAGCTCAAAACTCAGCAGCAATTTATACAGCTGATTAAATCACTGCTCAGACTCTCCTCACCAATGTGCCACTCAGAGTATTAGTGCTATATAAAGAATAGTGGCGCATTTAATGGGCTCCATTCATTGTTGTTGACACAAAACTGTCACAAAGACGAAACTGAGTGGAGCATGGCTCAATTGTTTATAATGTTGTCGAGACTCAGCAGGGCAGTCAGAGAGTCAGGTGCAGGATCTTTTTGAATTAACCAAATTAAGCCTATGGGGACAACTGACAGTACATTAGAAATGCACTTCATAAACCAGTGTGCGGTCAGGGTCAATCGTGTAAATTCACCACCATTAAGCATTCATCTATTATTTGCGAGAGAACAGCAATTTCACGGATTTCAGTCATGCATCACTGAGTAGGGGGAAGAACTTTATGCCAAATGTCTCAACTTGTGTGTCAATTTGGTGAATCTAAATGATTCCTGGTTATGGTATTACTGAATTAATTTATTTACATTCTAAATGGTCACCACTCCTCAGGGATTGTTCAATTTTCTTCAAAAATGCACAATTCCCTGCCTTACAGAACATCCTTGTTGGGCTACTCCGCATCTTCACTGTGCTTGAACCTAATCAAGGTTCAAGCTGCAACTCCCAGCGTCAATCGTCCATATTCGACTCATGGAATTGCGCCAATCAAGGTCACAGACAACATTCGCCATTATTTTAGTGAGTTATTTGTCCTTGTCCTCTGTAACATTTGACACAAGTGAATATGTCATCCATCTCCAAAGCTTCCTCCTCTGAAGCCCATCTCCATGTGATTGCCCTCTGTTGTTGCATATTTGCCTGTCTGCTGATGAGATGTCTGCAATTAACCAAAGATCCTTAGACAGCACCTTCCAAACCCACGACAATTTCCATCTAGAAGGACAAGGGCAGCAGATAAATGGGAACACCACCACCTGCAAGTTCCCCTCCAAGCCACTCACCATCCTGACTAGGAAATATATCGCTGTTCCTTCGCAGTCGCTGGGTCAAAATCCTGGAATTCCCTCCCTAACGGCATCGTGAGTCAACCACAGAATGTGGACTGCAGCGATTCAAGGCAGCAGCTCACCACCACCTTTTCAAGGGCAACTAGGGATGGGCAATAAATGCTGGCCAACCAGCGATGCCCATGTCCTACGAATGAATAAAAAAAGAGTACCAACAATAGCTGCTCTTCCCATTCGGGACTATGTCCAGAATTCCCAAAGGATGTCTGCTTGGTCCCCTACACATCCTCATCTACATGCTGCTCTTTGATATTATCTAGGCACAGTCAGATTCCACAAGTACACGATCATACAGAGCTCTAATTCTTCATCACTTCTCGATACGGAACAACATATCAGATGGTAGTAATATGATCTTACAAAAGGGAAATCTTTGCAACAGATTTAGAGTTTCTTGAGATAACAACTAGCAGGATAGATAAAAGGGAACCAGCAATTGCAATACAATTGCATTTCCAAGACATTCAACAAGGTGTCACAAAGGCAATACAAGGGTTCATGGAATTGGGCGTAATTTAATCAATCACCTTCTGCCTACTTCTTTCTCTTGTATCTGTGCCACTGCCACATAAATTGACTCAACTTCTTCCTGACAGCTTCCAGGTCAAGGGTCAATGTGAGGTCACATAGGCCAGTATTTATTTTCCAAGAAAATTACAATTGATCCCTTTTCAATTAATGCAAACGCCAAGTCCTTTCCAAAACTTCTTTCAAAGAAATTAAAGATCCCACAGACATGTTAAAGAAATCACTAATTTTCCTGATTTAATTGCTTCCAGATGCTCCTGCCACCTCTCAAGTCTTGTGTCTCACATCTGTCATACTGTTTGACATCCAGCCTTGCATGATGTTACCTTCAAGAATGTCTCAAAGGAGAGTCCCAAAGGACAACTTGAAACACTGGCTCTTAGCGGTGCATATTTCTTTGGAATGTGAGGAACCATGTACAACCCAGTGAGGAACCAGTCCAGTCGTTATATAAATGATTAATAAAGATTTAAAGTAAAAAAGAACATACAGGATAAATATACATTATGCCACTTGTCCATTAATAATTATACCATCTTATATGAAATTACCTTTTATTCCCAAAATATACCCGCGTTCCCTGAACCACTGAGATCCCTTTTTCTCAAACAACATCCACTTTGGTAACTCTAAGTCAAATCCAGCCAACAGTTACCACACAACACAGCTTAGATGACTACATCTGGGAAAATATCTTTTCCTGGTTGAGCAAAGGCATGAAACTGCGCCTTTTAGAGGAGAATAGCTGAAACCTGCCGTGGTTCTAAATGTGAGATGGAACAGGCCTTTGTTCTATCATCATAGCTGGAACTGGCCTGTCTGACTCTGATAGAAAGCTCGCCTGCTTCCCCAAATGAGGGTGCTAGCAGTTATACTGTTTCAGTATCTTTGATATTCCACCCTGTGGATTTGGCTGTCTATCTCTCAAATTTATTGCCTTTAGAAGTGATCAATTTTGTATAGCCCCACTGATCTCTGGTAAACAATGATTCTAATATGGCAATTCACACCTCAATTTCTCTAGACGCCTGCTAATCTTACTGGGCAAATTGCATCTTATTCCTTTAGACACCTGCTGATCTTGTTCCTTGCCTGTTATTTGGTTTCCATCTCACATTCAACTGTTAACCTATAAACTTCCCAAATTCCTAACAATGAGTCTGAAAGAAATGCTGGTTAGGCATTGACCATGCCAGAAATTCTGCCTCAGTGTACCCGAACAGACGCCACAGGGTGGCAGCAAGGGGATTTTCAAAGTAACTTTATTGCAATGTTAATATAAGCCTACTTGTGACAATAAATAAATAAACTTTAATTTCATCTAGATAATCATTGGAAAGAACAAAGCCATCTTTGGCACCCACCAAGCTCCATATCCACACCACAAACTTGAGCTCTCTCAGTCTTAAGCAGAACCAGACTGCTGGCAATCCAAGCATCCTGTGCATAGAATTTACAGCACAAAACAGGCGACATGCCCCAACCGATATTGCTGTTTATACTCTGTACTAGTTCCATCCAAGATACTTCTCACCCTGCTCCCATATTCCTCACTCATGTATGCATTAGCATTCCCCAAATAGGTCATCACTGCCAGCTTCAACCATTCCATTTGGCAGTGGATCCACATTCTTGCCATTCCCCTTAAATTCTATTATGCCTTCTTATTGTCCTCTCCTTTCCAAAAGATCTCAGCATGTTCAAACTTTCCGATTGTTGCATCCTCCCAATTCTGATTACTTCCTTGTAAATATTTCCTGCACTTTTTCAAGTGCTTTAATAGCCTAATTAAATTTCTGTCGTATGGTGACCAGAACTGTGCCGTGTTCCAAATATATTCAAAATAAAGGTTTTATAATTAACTTAGCATTGCCTCTGAGCTTTTGATTCCTTTAGAAAGGAACTCTCGTACTTTGCTTGCACTCTTATGGTAATATCAGCTCACGTTATTACTTTCGGTAATTCATATTTGTTCTGAGCATTTTTTGTTCTTCTATCTTCTATTATTTTCTACATTTGAGCTCCACATACTCCATCACCAATGAAGACTCATCGATATTTCTGCTGTCTCCAATCACTATTCCAATGATGTCCTTGCAACCTCTAAACCATCTTATTTAACCTGCACCACACCATGCAGTTATTGATCGGCACTGCTTCCTCGATACCTCAAAGTGTTCATTTTAAATCTGTTCACAGCTGTAACCCTCCTAATTAAATTACTGCAACCACTAGAGGCCATGCACTCTAAAGCTCCCTTCCTAAGCTTCTCCAGATCAGTACCTCCCTCCCCTTAATACCCAGCTCTTCGACCAAACTTACGGTCACCCTGCTCAATATATTTAGATGCAAAAGAGAAATTTGAAAAACTCAACATGTCTGACAGGGAGCGAGTGAAGAGTTAACATTGTGCATCCGTTGGCTATTCATCAGGACTCAAAGCCTTAACTCTGTTCTCTCTCCCTACAGATGCTGCCAGATCTGCTGGGTTTTTCCAGTATTGTCTGCTTGCTTTAGATTCCAGTATCCGCAGCATTTTGCTTATTTTAGATCTCTCTCTCCTGCCCCCACCCACTCCCCTTGTACTTCTGAATGTGTTAAAGATGCTGTATAAGTGTAAGCTGGTGTAAATTCAAATATACATTTAACAAATAAAATGATACAACTCTCAACCTATTTACAATTGAGCTACACAAACCTAACTTAAAAGTGTAGAATTGCACATTTTGTTTCGCAGTTCTTTGGTAACTACTTAGCAAAACTTCACTATTACAAGCTGAAATGCAAATTCACAAAGACTTGACACAAACCAAGCTTGTTTTTTTTCCCCCACACATTGCAATCATTAGCCCTTGGCGTTTATTATTCATCATCACTAAGCTGTGGATGATAATAGACACCAGCAGTCTTGTAATGACTATAAGGTCTTCTATAATGATGCTATTGCTGCTATCTGCTCGGCATACTAGCATTTTAATAAGCAGCTGGAGTACTAGCAAATGATGACTATTACTGCAAAAAGCAAAGCCTACTGTGTTGCAGCTCTCATTTAATTGCTTCATACTGGGCAAACGATTCCTAACCAGGTGCTCATCATTTCTTCAGGCAAGCATTTGAAATTAAAAATAAAACTGAAGTCTTTTGTTTCAAACTCCAAACATCTTGCGCAGGATTAAAGGGGCACCATTCACACGAATAAAATCAGTTGAAGAATTAACCTGATTTTTAGCCAAGACACCGATCTGAAATACTAGGCCATGATGGGAAGAGGGAAAAATAAATCAGCAGAAACTGACAAAGCCCCAAGAAAACAAGAAAGGAGTGCAATAAATAAATCAGCCAGAGCTTCCATTTGATTATCCATTCTGAGATCAACCCAGTCAGCTTGTAACCATGGGGTCATTCTATCTAAGTGTGCCATCACTAAGATCACCTATTTCCACCCGAGTAATATTGCTCAACTTCACGCAGTCCCAGCTCATTTGTTGCTGAAATTTTCATTTACGCCTTTGTTACCTCTGGACTTGATTATTTTCAATGTACTCCTTCCTGGCTGGCCACCCAACATAAACTTCCAAAACTCTGCTGCCCACGTCTTAACTCTCACTGTCTGGTTCACCCCGTGCTCACTGACTTAAAATGGCTTCTGGTCAAGCAACATCTTTTTAAAATTCTGATTCTTGTTTTGAAGTCCCTCACAACTTTGCCTGTTCGTATCTCTACAATCCCCTCAGACACCTCAATCCTTCCGAGATTTTTGTGTTCATTATTCTAGCCTTATGCATCCCCAATTTTAGTTATTCCACCATTGGCAGTAATGCCTTCAGTTGCTCGGACCCTTAGCTTTCGTATGACCTCCTTGCAACTCTACCTTGGTGTCCTCCTTTAAGGCACACCTTAAATCCTACTTCCTGGACCAAGCTGATCTAATATCTCCTGTGAAACTTGTGTTGAGGCAACCTTGGAGACCATGTGATTTCTTGTCCAATAGGGTGGGAACGCATGCAGTTTAAAGCAGAGCACAGGCTTTAGACCTGCAGTTTTTGCCTCGAGTAAAGGCATAATAGGAGTATAGATCATTGTATCCTGTAAATAGTTGCTCTGCCTGTGAATAAGTAATTTAGTGCTTTATTTGCTGGTGGTCACCTGGAGTCTTTGTTGCTACAGGTGACATATTTTGCTACATAATGTTCCTGTGGAGTGCTTTGGTATATTTTATGTTAAAGGCGCTATGTAAATACAAGTTGGTGTTATTGTGACCCCTGCAGGAAAGAATACATGCGAGTGTCAGGTAAAGACAGAATGGAGTTTAGTTATGTGTGTGATATGAATGCTACCCGCCATTTACAAACCAATGTCTGGATATGGTCCATTTATTGCTGGAGATTGGCACAGGCTGCTTTATTATCAGACTTCTAAATAAAGCTGAATACTGTACAATCAATATGCAGACAAATTCCTCACTATGACAAAGGGAAAGTCAAGAAGGCAGCAGCTAAAGATTATTAAGATGAGGAAATTCTGTATTAATGTCCTTCGGCTACAATAACTGATCACTAACAACCACAATTATCTTAATTTTCTTCAGATATAACTCGAACCTTGGCAATAATGTCTTCAGTTGTTCGGACCCCTAACTTTCGGATTACCTCCTTGCAACTCTACCTCAGTGTCCTTTAAGGCACTTCTTAAATGCTACCTGTTGGACCAAGCTGATCTAATATCTCCTGTGAAACTTGGGTGTTGAGGCAAACCTTGGAGACCATGTGACTTCTTTTCCAATAGGGTGGGAGCGCACGCAGTTTAAAGCAGACTGCTTTAAATCCCTATCGAGCCTGCACCGGCAATAATCCCACACAGGCCCTATCCCTGTAATCCCTGCTAGTCCCCTGACACTAAGGGGCAATTTAGCATGGCCAATCAACCTAACCTGCATATCTTTGGACCACTTAGATCTTACTCAGCCTCTTTGATGGTGCTATGCTCAAACATCGTCTTAATGTTGTGTGTAGTTCATTCTCTCTTCCACCTTCTTCCGTCGGGAAAAAGATACAAAAGTCTGAGGTCACGTACCAACTGCTATCATCAGACTTTTGAATGGGCCTACCTTGCATTAAGTTGATCTTTCTTTACACCCTAGCTATGACTGTAACACTACATTCTGCACTCTCTCCTTTCCTTCTCTATGAACAGTATGCTTTGTCTGTATAGCACGCAAGAAACAATATTTTTCACTGTATAACAATACACGTGACAATAATAAATCAAATCAAATTTAGTGTTTGACAGACAGGTAATGTCCACAGCCCTGATTCAGGCTTGCAGTGGTGTGCAGTAGAGTTGTCAGCCTTTCAGGACTGGCCTGGAGTCTCCAAGGATTGAAAACCGACAGAAAAATACTTAAAATTGGGGAAAAGGCCATTTTTGCCTGACAGTCAATAATGATGAGTTATTTTGCTTTCCAACTGACGCAGGTAGGCAGTGTGTCATAGGGGTGATTTGCTGGCTGATGAATGGCTAGAGCATGGGGAGAAGTACGAACCTAGGAATACATTTAATCACAGATGGCAACCTTAGTCTGAAGCCTAGTCAGTTCCGGTGAAACCTGATCATCAATAAGTAGGTTATTGCTGAGGTGACACTTCAAAGCATTATGATGACTATCACCTTCCTAATGATTGAGAAAAGCAGACAAGATAACGTTGGATAAATTTTATTTTCTGAGAATGGTATATACCTGGGCAATTTTTGCAAAATATACAGTAGGTGCCAGGATCATAACGACACGAACAGTTTGGCTTAGGGAGTGGCAAATTTTGGTGTTCAGTTCCTCTGCAACTCTGGGATGTGTCATCAGGGCCACAGCCTTCAGTATGTGCATACTCTACATGTAGCCAAAGTAGCCAGGTGGCACTCCTGGAAGGAGGTAGAGTAGGATGGCACATTTGGTGGAAGGCATTTGCAAACACATATCCAAGTGTCTCACTGTAAAATATCAGTATTGTTCAATCTGCGCCTGACCAACAAACTTTGGTTAAATACATTGAGCTGTAAAACATGAAGAACCGCATTTTATAATGAGCCACAGCCTGGACTTCCAAAATGGTTCATATTACTATTTTGCCTAGTTCAAAATGGAGTGAAATAAGCTTTTGAAAAAGGGAATTATTGGGGAAAGTGCAGGGAGCTGGAGTTAGAACAGACATTTCTTTGTAAGGTACAGTCTGCACAGGTGTGGTGGGCTGCAGGGCTGTGTGTCTGAAATTTTCAGAATTCGGAGGTACCGAGTTCATATGTTATGCGTCTAAATAGCAAACTGGCTGGGACCCACCTCAGATTTCATCCTGGGCTTGGATGTTCATGAGCTACCAAAGTGAAAGTGCATTTTAACTCCAAATGTAACCTCTAAAAACGGCTACTAAATCTCCAGTGCCTCCATTATGGATAGTCAGAGAATGACTGGAAATCTGTCTGGACCTTATTTTAAACATCTAGAGCAAAACGTCAAACAAAATGGAAAGATTATAGAAAAAAAAAGATGTCCAGCCCTCAAGTAGCCAAGGGCTACATATTGAACAATTGTAATGACCTGCTGCAGATAGGAGTACAGCTTGAGCTTCTCAAATTCATACAAACAGTTCCATCTTTGAGCTCATCAGTAAAGCTTACAATGGAAGCAATCCATCCTTAGAAATTAAAGGCACACTCAGAAATGGATTGGAAAGCACTCGGCAGAAACGGCATTGTTCCAGAATCTGTGGGAAAAAGCTAACGAAGGCACTATCAGCTGCACCAGCTGTTTACACAAGGACTGATGAAATTATTGCCCGCCACCACAGCCTTGTGTATTTTTTTTTTACAAAGATAAAGGATACAAGGCAACAATAGCAACTACAGGGATATTACCAACTATCAATGGAGACTGAAGTGTTCACTTGGCTGATATTGTACTGACATCATGAACCCACAGACAAATGCTGCATGCAAGCTACATGCAAGCAGCAGAGAATAGGTCTGCCATCAAATTAAGACAAGTGGCAGCCAGTCACAATTACATTGAGGCATTCTACAGTGCCAACATCAATTTAAAATAACTTTTGCCTCACTGAATAGTATGCCTGTGACTCCTATTAAAATCGTTAACAATCCCTATCAAAATTATATCAGAGGTCTACATATCCACATAAGTAACAGGGTTCATACTGACAAAAAGATTTCCAAGCCTTTCAAGTTCAATGCTACAACGCTGCGTTCTCTCCCAACTTCATTTTTGCCTAATGCTGATTCATCCACAAAATTAACAGAAACAGTGGCTATAGGAGCCAGCTACATGCATACAAATCTAGACTTTGTGGGCAACAGAACAGCCTTGTCTGATTCTGTGGACACTTTCATCGAAGCTCTGCAAATCTTTGACCATGAGACCTCTAGTCTGACAAATAAAAACGCAACATCACGCCAGCAACCCTCAATAGAAGACAACTAACCCATGGCAGTTGTCAGTGACACCATTCAATTACTTGGGTAGCATGATTTCCTTGATCAGGAGGACCTTTCTGCCTCCATCCCCATCTCCCCAACTGGTACATAGGAACAGGACTAGGCCATTTAGCCCCTCCTGCCTGCTCTTCCAAACAGATCTTGATTGATTTGCAAGCCCATCTGAAGTGGCCTCACCCTCTGAATCCCGTCTCAAAACCAAGGATCTCCCAGTACAACAGAGATGCAAAACTGGAGATGACGTGTCAAGTGATGCAAGTGAGATTGCTAATCTCAGGAAGGCTAGACAATCTCCTTTTGAGAATGCATTGGTTGGTTCTTGACCCTGAATCTCTGAACTCATTCCCATTCAATCCTTATCACCATTTTATATTTCCCAATACCATAATTGAGATCCTCAGTAAACCGTTCTCCTCTCTGCTCTGATCAAGTCTGCTGTTGTGCCAACCACCCAACCAAATGATTGGAAAGAGGCAGACATGTGACCTGGGTTCCGCTGGATTAGCCCAGATCCCTTGAGCAGGTACAGACAGCTTAGGTGACTTGGAAGTTCTGGTGGACCCTCCTAGTTGACCTCATTGTGGATTTCACTGCACCTTAATGCCACCTCCACCCTATCTTAATATTCCAGTCAGAGTTCAGAGATTTGTTATTACTCCTGCCATTACTCTTCAGTCGTGGAGATTTTAACCCCACCCACTCCCACCCAATGAGGGGATGTATGGAAGGAAAGACAGGAGATCAGAGAGATGAGTCAAAATACCCCAAGTAAGAATCAAATGAGACAAAGGACGTGACATTTGTGGGTGGCCGGGGAGGGGGGCGGGGAGGAGAGAGAAAGAGTAGGAAGAGAGACAGTTGGGGAGGCGAGAGGGTGGAATGTGCTGCTTAATTTAACTTAATGCAATTTGTTTGCTCTTCACAAGATACCTGGCAACAATCCTTCCTCTAATTTCAATCAGGGCCTCAATGTCCACACATTCCTCCCCCTGCCCCCATCCTGTTACTGTCAGGGACCTTCCTCAAAGGTTCCTTCACAGTGGCCTCTTGCTAATTCCCACTGATAATTATTTCTCACTGGGTCAAGGAGTTTGCATCCAATTGTTTAAGCAAGATCCTGCCATTAAGACCATCTACCAGATCTGTGCCCAGTGTCATCGATTATGGTTATCCTGCTCGTTGGCACTGAAGCCGGAAATAGAAAAACTCATGTGTTTTGAAGGCCTGTGTTGCGCATGGACCTGACATGGAGCTGTGTGCAAAATCAAGTTCCAGACAGAGTGATTCCTCCTTAACAATAGCTTGCACTTTCCCAACAAGCCCAGTTCCACTTCAAACCCGACCCAGCTCTCTGGTTTCCTTTATTCAAGTCTGATTATATTGAAAATTCCTTCCATTATCACTAACAAAGCCTTTCATATTCAACAAACCTTCACAACTGGGATTGACACCAAGACTTAACTGTGATTTCAAAATATTTCCTTTTACCCAGTGCACTGTAGATGTACAAGCTAAACTGAGATACATACAGGTAAAGCAAGGAGTGACGCGGACATGCACATGGGCTGTAAAGGAACTGATACAGATAAAAATTTAACATAATAGGAGAGTAGACAAAAAGGTCGCTCAAGACTTTTCCACCAATTAATACAATTATGGCTGATCATCAGCCTCAACCCCACTTCCCCGTCCTATCCCTCGATTCTCAGATTGTAAAACCCCATCTCAGCTTTAAGCTGGCTCAACGATGAAGCATTCACAACCCTCTATTGGGAATAATTCCAAAGATTCCAAACTCTGAGTGAAGAAATTTCTCATCTCATTCCTAAATGTTCTTTATCTTGAGACCATGTCCATGTTGCAGCCATGGGACACATGCTCTCCATTTAGCCTGAGAAGTGTCTGCTCTGTTAAGCACCTGAATGGATCTTGTATATTCCAATAAGACCATCAATAATTCTAAACTCCAGAGAATATATGACCAATTTACTCAGCCTCTCATCATAGGTCAACCCTCATCCCCAAAATCAATCTAGTGAGGATTTGCTGTACCACCTCCAATGCAAGGAAATTCTTAAGCATGGCAATCAAAACTGCACACAATATTCCAGGTGTGGTTATAAAGCTCTGTACAACTGTAACAACGCATGCATATTCCTGTATTCCAATCTCTGTGAAATAAAGGCCAACATGTGGTTTGCCTTAACTATTTGCTGCACCTGTGTGTTAACTGTACGTTCCTTGTTCACCCATATCTTTCCGAACATCAACATCATAAAATAACGTGCCCTCTGATTTTATTACCAAAGTGAATAATCTCGCACTTTTCCGCATTACACTCCTATCTGCCACCTTGAACTGTATGTCAGCAGATAGAAGTAAATTGCTCCTTTTTACCTGCTGTCTACTCTGGACGTGCAAAAGCTGACAGACAAACATGGGACTCACAGAGGAGCTGACACAGAAGGGCTTCAACCCATCAGGCATGTCAGCATTTCACCCTTTGAGTGCTGATTAACTGAGAATTCAGTCAGCTTTTCAAAGCCCTCCCCGCACCCCCAACTAGTGTTAGATATATAGCCTCATTCAAACAAGGAAAATCTTTTAATTTGCAGGGAATACTATCTAGGAGCTGCTGACATCTGGTCTTGCTCTGCAATTATTAGGTGGAGTTAGGTGGTCAGATTGTAGAGAGATTGAGATTGCTTGTTTCAACAGGGAAAGTCTGACACAGGACCTGACACAGTTTAACTACTGATTAATGCCATCCTTTCGTTAGAAGCAGCCTGTCCTCTTTGGTCTTGGTAAGATGTTCTTTCGGAGAGTCAGTGCAGACTTGATGGGCCAAATGGCCTCCTTCTGCACTGTAGGGATTCTGTGTGTCTAGCCCTGGTGGCATGTTGGTGAGTGTACGTTGCACCTACTCTGGGGCTAAAGAACCACACCTCAGAAACAATTGAATATTTAACCTTTATAAAATAACGAGTTAGGCCTCAGCTGTAGTAGTATATTCGGTTTTGGGCACAATGCTTTAAGAATGATGGGGATTTGGAGAGGGTGCAGAGAAGAATAGTATTAGGGATAAGTAGCTTTAGTTGAGTGGAAAAACAGAAGCAGCTCTGATTGCTCTCCTTAAAACAGAGAAGGTTAAGAGGAAAGTTAATGAAGGTATGCAAAATCAAAGATTTGATAGAATAAATACAGAAACTTTTCCCAGCAGAAACAGAGCTAATACATTTGGCAAAGAACTAAAGGTGACATGCAGAAATATTATTCTATTCAGCAAGCTGTCATTTGGAATGCACTCCCTGAAAAGGGCAGCGAAAGGAGATTCAATTTTACTATTCAAGGGAAGTGGATAATTACTTGGAAAAAGTGTGCACAGTTAAAAGGGAGAAAATAAAGGTGAGTGGGACTAACTGGATAGCTTTCAAAGAGTCAACATGGATGCAAGAGGATGAATGGCCTCCTTCTTCGTTGCGAGATTCTATGATTCTAAATGAAGATTAAGGATAAGTCACAATTTCTAAGTACGGCCCCACAAAAAAATAATATCCATATATAAAACCAACTAAAAACATAGTATGAAAAGTACACATGGGTGTATCAATGAATTCAACTACTTTGTTTTATTCACTATTTCACACTAAGCAAGAGGGCAAAATCTCAGTTGTTTGGTCAACTCCTCTGATGTGGGGAAAGTCACAGGAGCCTACGCTAAACCACTATTAACAGAGAGGAGGCCACAAAAGTCAAGGCTTAGAAAGATGGCAGCGTAAGAATCTCTCACCAGCACTGCTCTTACTGCCACTAAGGTCCCAGAACCCCAACAGCTAGAACAAGCAGTTTACAGCAACATTCTCTTACGGATAAATCCCCAAGTAACGCTCGGGTCAATGAGAGCATTATTTCTTCAGTCAGAACATTAAAATCCAACTCTAGAGCCCAAACTTGAAATAATTTAGGCTGGGGAGTACTACATTCTTGAAAAGGTGCTTTCTCGTATTAAACTGAAGTCTTATCTTTCTGTTCCAAGCGGATGATCAACATATCATGCATTCTGTGGAGGAGAGTTCGCTAGTTTTCAAAACAAATTAAAATCATTCAACTCATTCCTGCAAATTGGCTACTTGCTTACATGTAAAATTCTCCTGAATAAATTGCAAAGCAGTGAGGATGTGAAAGACGCTATATAAATGTAAGTACTTTATTTCTTTAATACACAGGGGCTAAACAAATTACACCGAAAGATCATACTCAGCTGCTGCTTCCAATAAACATGCTTGTTTTTGCATGATGCTATTAGAGGTCCAAATGGAGATGATGCAGGTCTCCAATTGTTGCTCTCATTTAGGGAAGGAGGAACATAGCTGGTGAAAAGATTCCAAATTAATTTCTCTTTTGTGTGCAATGAGCTAGGAAACAGACTAAAAAACAAAATTGATTTCCATGCATTTTTCCCTAATCCTGTCAGTTTTAGTACTTGCTCCTTTCTTATTTAAGTGCCCTATATTCCATGGAAGAGATGACAGGCAACATCATGACACTATTAACAAGGTCAAAAAACAAAAGTAGATTCCAGCAGAGACACTTTCCAAGAAATCCACAGCATAAGCTTTGTGGTCTCATGCTGAAGATGCATGACATTTTTTTATTCATTCGTGGGACATGGGCGTTGCTGACAGGCCAGCATTTATTGCCCATCCCTAATTGCCCTTGGCTAGGCCACTTCAGACAGCAGTTGAGAGTCAACCACATTGCTGTGGCTCTGGAGTCACGTCTAGGCCAGACCGGGTAAGGACGGCAGGTTTCCTTCCCCAAGGGACATTAGTGAACCAGATGGGTTTTTCCGATAATCGACAATGGTTTCATGTCATCAGTGGATTCTTAATTCCAGATATTTTTAATTGAATTCAAATTCCACCATCTACCATGGCAGGATTTGAACCCAGTTCTATGTAACACCTATGTGACTCTATAATGAGGTTTTAATTTGCTCTGAAACACAAATTTTGCATCATTGATTTCCAACTAGTTTTTGCATACTTGATGAGCATTACATAATGTTGAAAAATATTGATGGGAAACTTCCCAAAGTTTTATACAATCCCTATTCCTTCAGTTGCTGCTGGGGAATGGCAGCCACATAAACGTAGATCCGTATTCATGGCTCTCATTAGTATATTGCAAATCAATTTTCTAGCATGCTGCCAGGCCAGGGTTGCTAATTAGTAAATCATTAGACAGCTAATTTCACACCACAGATTAGAATTCACCCATCACCACCTCCACCCCAACCCTGCCAAAATAATGAGGAATTTTGATGAACTTCCATGTTCACTCCCTCAAGGGAGATGCAGAGTTTTGCTTAGCAATTAGAAGCACACAGTCTTATTAATGCTTTCTTTTTTTCTACCTCATATTTAATGCTTTATGGACGTGTGAGCAGTTTAAAAATGCACAGGGAACAGAGGGAAAATGTATAATGCTGAAATAGTGTTCACAAGCCGATTTTACATGTTGACTCAGACACTAAATCTTTCTTGGACGTGGCATTTTGATCTGTTGTTGTAACGCCACAATATTTTCTATCAATCTATGCTTATTTAAAACCTGTGGTCCATCTAACTTCACTACTGCGGCAGTGCTGCAGACTTTTCACTGAACTGACCAAACAGTGATGGTTGATTTATCCGCCACGCAATCTTGGATGGGCAACAATTTTCTCAAGCTAAACTTTACAAAGCATCATATCCCACCACAAACAATTGCTTCACCTCCCTTCCTGGCTATTATTTCAAACTAAATCAGACTGTTCTTAACCTTGGCATCTGAGCCAAATTTTCAACCTCTCCAGCACAAAGGCCTGCTGACTTTCTGCTCCATATCACCCATCTCCCTGCCTACCCTAACCCACTTGGCACAAACTCTTATACAAATGTTTATTACATAGAAATTACAAGCAGGAATAAGTCATTCGGCCCTTGGAGCCGACTCCACCATTCATTCAGATCATGGCTATTTGTCAAATTCAATATTCTGATCCCCCCTTCTTCCCATATCTCTTGATCCCTTTAGCCCCAAGAGCTATATCTAATTTCTTCTTGAAATCAGACAAGGTTTTGGACTCAACTACATTCTGTGGTAGTGAATTCCACACATTCACCACTCTCTGGGAGAAAAAAATTCTTCTCACCTGAGTTCTAAAAGGTTTACCCCCTTATCTTCAAACTATGACCCCCAGTTCTGGACTCCCCTACAATTGGGAACATTTTTTTTTGAATCTACCCTGTCTAACCCTGTTAGAATTTTATAAGTTTCTATGAGATCCCCTCTCACTCTTCCAAACTTCAGTGAATATAATCCTAACCGACTTAGTCTCTCCTCATATGACAGACCTGCCATCCCAGGAATCAACCTGGTAAACCTTCGCTGTACTCCCTCTATAGCAAGGGCATCCTTCCTCAGATAAGGACACCAAAACTGCAAACAGTATTCCAGATGTGGCTACACCAACACCCTTTCCAATTGCAGCAAAACATCCCTATCCTCAAATCCTCACGCTATGAAGGCCAACATACCATTTGCCATCTTTATTGCCTACTGTACCTGCACACTTACTTTCAGCGACTGATGCACGAGGACTCCAAGGTCTCTGAGTATCCACCTCTCTCAATTTGCACCCATTCAAGCAATAATCTGTCTTCCTATTGTTGCTACTAAAGTGGATAACGTCACATTTATCCACATCATACTGCATCTCCCATGCACATGCCCACACACACAGCCTGTCCAAATCATGTTGAAGCATCTCCACGTCCTCCTCTCAGCTCACCCTCCCACCCATCTCAAATTTGGAGATAATACATTCAGTTCCCTCTTCCAAATCGTTAATATATGTTAACAATTGTGGTCCTAGCACAGATTCCTGCGGAACCCCACTAGTCACCGACCACCAATCAGAAAAAGACCCATTTATGCCAACTCTGCTTCTTATCTGCTAACCAGCTTTCTATTCATCTCAAGACATTACTTGCAATCCCATGTGCTCTAACTTTACATACTAGTCTTTTAGGCGAGACCTTGTCGAAAGCCTTCTGAAAGTCTAAATAAACCATATCCACTGGTTCTCCTCAGTCAACTCTACTAGTTACATCCTCAAAAAATTCCAATAGATTCATCAAGCATAATTTCTCTTCGTAAATCCTTGCTGATTTTGTCGGATTATACCACTGCCTTCCAAATGCCGAGTTATGAAATCCTTGATAATAGACTCTAGCAACTTCCCCAGTATCTACGTTATGCTCACTGGTCTATTTTCTCTCTACCTCCCTTTTTGAATAGCGGACTTACATTAGCTACCCTCCAATCTGTAGGAATAACCACAATGAATCTATCTTCAGGGCCACTTCCTTAAGTATTCTGGAATGAAGATTATCAGGATCTGGAGATTTATCCACCTTCAATCCCATCAATTTCCCCAAAACTATTTCTCTACTAATGCTGATTTCCTTCAGCTCCTCACTAAAACATGTTTCTCTCAGAACGTCTGGTACATCATTCATATCTTCCTTTGTGAAGACTGAAGCAAAGTACAAATTTAATTCCTCAGTCATTTCTTTATTCCCCGTTGTGAATTCTCCTGTTTCTAACTATAAGGAGCCTACATTTG
Source organism: Mustelus asterias (assembly GCF_964213995.1). Taxonomy (NCBI): domain Eukaryota; kingdom Metazoa; phylum Chordata; class Chondrichthyes; order Carcharhiniformes; family Triakidae; genus Mustelus; species Mustelus asterias. The sequence continues at coordinate 120,195,427 of NC_135809.1, forward strand.
GTTTTGTCAATCTTTTTCTCTTTACATATCTATAGAAACTTTTACAGTCAGTTACATTCTCCGCTAGCTTACTTTCATACTCTATTTTCACTTCATCAATCGTTTGGTCCTCCTTTGCTGAATTTTAAACTGCTCCCAATTTTCAGGCCTATTGCTTTTCCTTGCCAATTTGCATGCTTTTTCCTTGAATCTGATACTCTCTCTAATTTCCCTTGTATTTCCATGATTCGCCCACAATTCCCTGACAACTCTTGCGCCAAACAGGAACGACTTCTGGAGTTCACCTATTTTTTCTTGAAATGCCTACCATTGCCTGTGTCCACTGTCTTTCCTTTCAGTCATGCGTCCCAGTCCATCATGGCCAATTCATGCCTCATACCATCATAGTTACCCTTATTGAGATTCAGGTCCCTAGTCTCAGAATCAACTACATCATTATCCACCTTGACAAAGAATTCTACAATGTTATGGTTACTCGTCCCCAAGGGTTCTCTCAACTAGATTGCCAACTAATCCTCTATCATTGCACAACATCTAGTCCAAGGTGGCCTGCTCCCTTGTTGGTTCCTCAACGTATTGCTCCAGAGAAACAATCTGTATGCACTCCAGAAATTCTTTCTCTCTTGTACTGTGATTAATTTGACTCTCCCAATCTGTATGTAGATTAAAGTCGCCTGTAATCACAGATGGTCCTTTAACACATGCATCTCTGATTTCCTGTCTAATGCTTTTCCCAACATTACCACAACAGTTTGGTGGTTTGTATACTACCCCCAGCAATGTTTTTCCTGCCCCTTTTTGTTTCTTAACTTGACCCATACAGATTCCACATGATTTATGCTAATATCTTTCCTCAATTTCGTATCAATATCATTAATCAACAATGCAACTCCAACACCTTCTCCTTTGTCTGTCCTTCCCAAACACGTCTCCATAATGCCAACTATATCATACCCCTTTACGTCTATCTGTGCAACTAATTCATCCATTTTGTTTCGAATGCTCCGAGCATTCAGGTACAAAACATTGAATCTGCAGGCATAACTGTGCCCCTTGCGAGATTGAAAAAAATCAATAAAATTTTAACTGCACTCCAAGTAACATACTTGTTTGAAACTTAACTTCACACATTTTTAGTGCAAAAATAAATGTCACCTGAAAATCTGTCTTTTCAGTGACCAACACAACATCTAGTTCATTATACTATTTCTGTAGATCACTTTTCAATGTGCAATTTCAGTACAGATTGGTTGTGGTCATGATTCATTTGTCACTGGTATCAAATTACAGAAAAACCCCCAGTTTATTTAGTTAACACAAGTTCTGCTCAAGTTTAGACTTTCAGAGATTATTCCCTTGTGTTAAACCAACAAATCTCAGCAGTCGGCTACCAAACGCTATGTTCCTAAAACCCTTTGGATACATACCAAGGCTGAATAAATATGGATGGGGTTATTTCTAACCTCAAAGTACTGTTGCAAATATCTAGTTGATAATTCCTATGCTTTAGAATACAATTTTTAGTTTTAGGAATTCAGGTTTGAACTGTAGAAAATAGGGGCATTTGATTGAGAAACTGAAAAGAATCCCTGAAGTAAATGCAGTTCAAACAAGCTTGGGGTTAATTACAGCTAAAAGCTAGCTTATATTAATCTTATGGTCAAAGATGACCGTGAAAAAACTTGTAGCAATTAATGATCCATCTCTAAACTTGTAATGGAACTGGGGAGTCAGGAGAAAGGGCAATTACACCCATAAGAAATATAAATTATTCATGTGAGTTACAGAATCAAATATTTATGCTGAAGGTAAAATAATTAATTCACATTTCTGTTTGCGGACAACCTAAAGCATGCCACACTGCCAGAAAGGTAGTGATTCCGGCTGGAATCTTGGTTCGAAGATTCATTTGTTTGATTTCTGTTTGTGGGGTCACTGACAGAAATAAACAGTTCATTTTGGGAACAGAGGCAGTTCCAGGTCCAATCTCACCATGTGGGGAGATAGTCAGGCCTACATTTAAGCACAGAAAATACTAACTTTATCATTCACCACACAATATGGATGGGGGCTCAAACTCAGTTTGGAATTCGGGAGGCTGGAAGGTTTGTCTAGTTCGAAGCTAGAGGAATGAATCTACAGTGGTCTGCCCTGTGGCAGAAAGCAGTCAGTTTGAATAGCTGGCTTGCAAAGAGCTATGCAAAAGCTGTGGAAACAGACTGGGGAAAAGCATTCAACGCATGTCCAAAGCCAGGCCAAGAAGCTGATGAGTCCACAATCATGAGGTGTTCTGTGAAGAAAGCTGGAAGATTGCTTAGCCAGAAGCTTTACATACAATAAAGTTTTTGTTTAAAGCCATAGAACCTTGCAGTGCAATCCAGTCGGTTAATTGCTGGGTCTTCGGATTTCTTAAAATGTTAACTGCCCCTTAGAGGACCGTAACAATGTTATCAAGGACCATAAAGTTTTAAAACCAGTTAAAACTTTCTGAACATAATTACATTAGATTAATTCTTCAGTATTAGAAACCTAGGTTCAAACATTGCTGAAACTGTGATGGCATGTAAAGTTTGTACATTAAAAAGCCAGGATAGTTCTAACCCAGTTATAGCTACGACAGGCCACTAGCACCAAACTGCCACTAATTCAGCACTAATTGGCAATCTCACCAAGACAGGCCAGAAGGATAATTAATATAGAGACAGTAATAAACTCAAACCCATAATTCATCAGCCGCACTCCCAGGAAAGCTCAACTCAGTATTTTCAGTTCCTGGAAATATATACAGATTATTTGATACAATTTTAACAATGACTTAGAAATAAACTATCCACTGGAACAAAAATGCTCCTTTGGAAGCTCAACAACATTATTCACTATTATATTAGCCTTGTTTTGTACCTCAATAGTTCTCTCCAGAACATTCTGGGCTTATCTCATGATGTGGGTTAGTAAGGCCATACCTTCCAGCAGTAGATATCATACATTGTGAACATACCCAGCTATCACTACACAGACGCTATCAAACCAGCTAGGTTGTGCCAAACTTTCTTTTCCTGAGTATACTATCTTGGTTGGGGAACACTTTGCTGGGTGTTCACATAATGGTGATGGGACGGGAACAAATATAAAGTAAAAATGGGAAGACAAAAAACAAAAGGAAAGAAAAGAAAAGATCCGATTATTTTCCTGAATTTCCAGACTGGTGGAATGTGCTGGATAAGTGGATTGGTGGTGCTAAATTGCCTCTTAGTTTCTAAAAATGCACCGGTCAGGTGGATTAGCCATGGTAAATACAGAGATAGCGTGGGGTGGGTTTGGTAAGATGCTCTTTTGGAGAGTTGTGCGAACTCAATGGGCAGAATGGTCTTTTTCTGCACAGTAGAGATTCTATGGTTTTATGTGGCACCTTTTCAAATGTCTTCTGGAAATCCAAGTACACCAAATCAATAGATTGCTCTTTTCCCATATTGCTTGCTGCTTCCTCAAAGTCATCTAGGATTAGTCAATTACGATTTCCCTTCCACAAAACCTTGTCAACTTTTTCTTACCTCCCTAAAAGTGGATTCCAGCATTATCCTCACCATGACAGGTGTTAAACTAACTAACCTTTAGTTTCCCACTTTCTATCTCTTTCCTATCTTGAACAGAGGAGCTATGTTCATTATCTTCTAACCTGATAGGACCTTTCCAGAACCTAGGGAATTCTGGAAAATTAAAACCAATGCATCTACTATCTCAGTAGATATTTATTTTAAAATCATAGGAAGAAGCCTGTCAGGACTTGGAGATTTGTCAACTTTTAGTATGAATAATTTTCTCAGTACCCTTTCCCCAGTGATTGTGATTGTTTTAATTTCCTCCCTCCCATTCATCCCTCGATGCACATTTATTTCTGGGATGTTATTTGTATCCTCTACAGTAAAGACCATGCAAAATATCTATTCAATTCATCAGTCATTTCCTTCCCCAGGCACACTAGTGGACAAGTTCACTTTACTTGATAACCTGTTGAAACTCTTCATGTTTTTATATTTCCAGCTAGCTTTCTCTAATACTCTTAACTTCTCCCTCATCTTTTTAGTTATTCTTTGCTCTTTTTTTAAACTTTCTGTCCAATCTTCTAACCTGCCACTAATCTTTGCAGAATTCTATGTTTTTTCTTTCAATACATGCTATTTTTAACTTCCTTAGTTAGCTATGGATAATAAGTCCTTCCCTTAGTATCTTTCTTTTTCAGTGAAATGTATTTCTGCTGAGTGCTACAACAGGGAAGTCTTGCTACAACTGGACAGGTGTTGCTAACACTGTACTTGCAGTACACTTTTGATGTCCTGATTCAAGGAAGGAGTCCCATAAATAATTCCTGCTCACCCATCTAAGACAGGTGAGCAGGAATTATTTCTCTTCAAAGGGCTGTTATCTTTGAAATTCTCTATCAGGATGAGCAATGGAGGCAGGGTCACATTCAGGAATATGTCCAGGGCTAAATTGCACAGATTTTTGATCTACAAGGTCAGTGGGGCAAGCAGGAAAGTGGAGCTGAGGCCATGATCAGATTAGCCAAGATCTTACTGAATGGCAAGCAAATGCGAGGGGTTGAATCGCTCCCCCTCCTGTTCCTATTCCTTATGTATCCACAGATATAACTGAATTCATGCATTCCTTGACTTTACCAAGTTTGAGTTACGATGAACAGCACTTATTAAATACTTATGTTGTCTTTAATATGCCCTCTTCAACAGTGATTGATTGACTTCATTATATCCCATACACTAACCAAGGAGCTTTGCTACAGCATGCAAACATCAGCAACTTTACAGGGCAAGAGTTAAGTGTATTTTACATCGTTGGGCACCCCACAAGTGATTTCCAACCTTGGTTCAGGAACAAGTCCCCCCATTTATACCATTGCTCCTGTGGGGAAAAAAATCGGTTCTGACTTATGATGTTTCAACTTACGTGGTTTTCAGGAACCAATTGTTTCTCAAGTCCAAGGGCTACCTGTGAATTAAAATGGCTCAGAAAAAAAAGGCAGGACTAAATATTCCAGAATACTGGGAAATCTGGAAGGATACAAAAGCAAAAAAAGGAGAATGGGTGATAGTTTTAAGAGTATTACAATGCAAGAAGCAGAATATCCTACAGGGGTAAAAGATTGAATCTATTTGGTTTAACAATAGGGATACATTTATGCTAATAGACAGATTCTATGGGCCATGACTTAGTAGGAAAGGGATAAAGAAAATTAAGAGGGAATGTAGGCGGCTGGGGGCCAGGGGCCGGGGGGGGGGGGGGGGGGGGGGGGGGGGGGGAGGGAGAGAGAGAGAGAGAGAGAGAGAGAAGGGACTACATTTAAAGAAAGTTCAGGTGAATTTTCCTTGATCAATGTGTTTCTGGACCAGGAAGGAAAAAGGCATCGTTGCATCTGATTCTGGACGACTGAGGTGGGTCAATTGTCAGTCAGAGCACATTAGGGAACAGTGATCATTATATAAGATACGTTAGCAATGGAAACTGTGGCCAAGTAGCCAATGACCTAAATAACTAGGCCCAATGCAAAATTGGACACTTGAAATTAACACACAGCGAGACACCTTCGGCATGCAAAAAGGCCTGATGAGATGTAGCCAAGGTTACAACGGTCGAAAGCAAACAGAGACCAACCAGCCCAGACCTGCCTTGCATATTGAACAGAGGTTCTCGACCTTAACAGTGGGAGAATCGGTATGATCCGAAACCCATCAAGTAGTACTCAGGCAGAAGAATAGAAAAATACATTATGCTTGTGCATTCCCCAGTTTCAGCCGGAGTCCCTGATATTAAGCATATCTTGAACCTCAGCAGTGAGAAAACTTCTAAAAAAGATAATCTGGGTCAGAATTAAGTCACTTGGACAAATGTTGATTGAGAAAAGTCAATATGGATATGTCATAGGAAAACTGTTTTTAAACTAACTTGATTGAACTTTTTTTGATGAGGTAACAGAGTGAGTTGATGAGGGTAATGAAGATGATGTGGTGTTACATAGACTTTCAACTGAGTTTGATCAATTATATTAAGTTGGCCGAGAAAATGGAAATTCACGGAATAGAAGGGACAGAGGCCACATGGATGCAAATTTGGTTAAGCGACAGGAAACTGTTTGGACTGGTAAAAGATGGGTTCTCCAGGGTTCAATATGAAGATATTTTCTTGATCTATTTTGACAATTTAGACTTGGGTTTACAGGGCGTAATTTCAAAATTTACAGATGACAGAACTGGATATAATATGAACCAAGAGAATAGCGATAGACTTCAAAAGGACGTAGGGGTGGCACAGTGGTTAGCACTGCTGTCTCAGTGCCAGGGACCCTGGTTTGATTCCTGGCTTGGGTCACTGTCTGCACTCTCTCCCCGTGTCTGCATCGGTTTCCTCCAGGTGGATCCAGTCCCTTCCCGCAGTCTGAAAGACGTGCTGGTTAGGTGCATTGGCCATGCTAAATTCTCTCACTGTACCCGAACAAGCGCTGGACTGTACCAACGAGGGGATGTTCACAGTAACTTCATTGCAGTATTAATGTAAGCCTACTTGTGACACTAATAAATAACCTTAAACTTTGTTTAAAATTTGTTTAAAACAAGCTGGTTGAATGAGTGAACACTTGGCAGGTGGAATTTAACACCAAGGATGTGAAGAATTGGAGGAAGAATGAGGAGATGCAATTTCAACTAAAGGGGGTGTTGGAAAAAAGACACTTTCGGGTATGCCAGACAAATCACGGAAGGTGGTAGGGCAGTTTAAGACAATAGTTAAAAAGACATACAGGATCTTGGACAATCTCAAATAGGGCCAGCGCTATTTGCTCACTACAGCTGATGCCAAAATAGCACACATCAAGGCTATCCCACAAGATAATGGCTACCCCAAGAGATAATTTGCTTGCAGTATATCGCACATATTCACAAACAGGCCTAAGGCTTCCACTTTCTTGAGTGTTTGAGACTTGAAAAGTACTCGGTCTACCACAAATTACCCTGGAAGGGCAGGGCTTCAAAATTGAGCAACAGGTGAAGCCATCCATTTTATGCTGCTACTACACAGTATCAATCCAAGTGGTATTTTCCACTAACAGCAGTGTTGCCATCAAATCAAAAGGGCATTTTGCCTATCGCACAAATCAGTAACACGGTATTGTGAACTACAGTGCCAACACAATGCTAGGTACATAGGCTGTATATCCCAACCACTGGCAGATCATATCACCATCTTGCAACAGACAGAGTTCTATCATAAAATCTACAGTGTAGGAGGTGGCCATTTAGCCCATCAAGCTTGCATCCACTGCAATTGCACCCAGGTCCCATCCCTATAACCCCACATATTTACCCTCCTGACACGAAGGGACAAAATTAGCATGGCCAATCAACCTAACCCGTACATCTTTGGACTGTGGGAGGAAACCGGAACACCTGTAGGAAACCCATGCAGACACGAGGAAAATGTGCAGACTCCACACACATTTGTGTGACTCGAGACCGGAATTGAACCCGGGTCCCTGGCGCTGTGAGAGCAGCAGTGCCAGCCACTGTGCCGCCCCTATCTCTGACCATCCTCCACCAGCCCATGCTTTCAAACATTGTGATTCCGCAATTGGAAAGTACTTAATGAACAATCGAAAGTGTGCTAAGAATTACACAACTAATTTACCAGTTGGACCCGCAATGTGTCACTTATGCTTGCTAGAAGCTGCAGGTAAAAGGAACATGTTCTATGACTCTGTCTACACTTCCCGTTGCCTTGACAAAGCAGCCAGCATAATTAAGGATCCCACGTGCCCAGTCGGGAAAAAAATACAGAAGTCTGAGGGCACGTACCAACCGACTCAAGAACAGCTTCTTCCCTGCTGCTGTCAGATTTTTGAATGGACTTACCTTGCCTTAAGTTGATCTTTCTCTACACCCTAGCTACGACTGTAACACTACATTCTGCACTCTCGACTTTCCTTCTCTATGAACGGTATGCTGTCTGTATAGCGCGCAAGAAACAATACTTTTTACTGGATGTTAATACATGTGACAATAAATCAAATCAAATGTCCAGCTATTGCACCTTTTTTGCATCAAACAAAAGTGAGAGGGACAATAGCTCCCTGGTGCGTTCTCCATGGCAATGCCTCGACCAGAGCCAATCTGCCAATCAATCAGCACCCTTTACTAATAAATTGTTGTCCCCTATGAAATTTAGCAATCAAGCACATTTCCTAATGAATGCAAAACAAAAAGCTTAGCCAGCTTGTATTTTTTCAGCAATACTTTTTATTCATGCATTACTTGTAAATAATTGTATAAAATGCTTAAGAAATCTTCAGATATCTAAAGAAATGGCAAATTCATACATTCTGATTTTGAGAGCCAGTTCTATCTTTAGAGCCACTCAACTGTGGATAATGCACCATATATGATGCTTAAGTGATTATTCCTATTAATTTGTACATCAAGCTGCCAACTTTAACATCTTGGTGTTGCTATTTGAGGGATCAGTACCTAAAATACACTTTCTGAACCTTCAGGCTAGTAAAATTTAAGTTGCAGAAACCTGACTAAGAATAAAGACAAAAAGCAAACTAAATGGTTGAGTTTTCATGCACAAGCCAACTGGGTTTGATGTAGTTCATTTCTCATCCCTCACCAATTCTCCAAAAGACACATCATCTTATTCAGTGCAACTTAGAGATAGTGAGCACAGAGTAAAATCAATACATTACATTCTACATTGAAACATATATATTTTCAATAGAACACCAACATAAATTACAAACACTTGGATTTGGGAAAACTATATTTTCATCTAATGTGTCATTTGAGGTTAGATTTTTTTAAAAGGGGAAGTAATCTTCAAAAGTAATTGACCATTGAATTTTCCTCATAGTGCTTCTGGCTTTCAGTTTAGAACAATAGAAAGGTTACAGTACAGGAGGCCATTTGGCTCATCTTGTCCTTGCCAGCCTGAGAACACCCAGATGCCCTTTCTGATCTAACAAAATCTGCACAGTTCAAATTCTATTCTCTCAATGTTTGTCAAGAGTGCTCGTCACTTCTGGGAGATCTGCACTCATCTCTTACAGTTTCAATACACCTTGAAGTCATGTAGATGCTCTTAAGGAACACTCGTAATTTGTGCAAAATCACCACTTTTTCACATATTGTCTCTCTCTGGTTAAGAGATCTATTACCCTGCCAGCTGTGAGAAATTATGGGGCAGTTTCAAGTGTTTACTTCACACTCATCACCATGAGGAATATTAATGCTTCAGAACGGAGTGTTATTCAATTTTTGCACTGTCATTATTAAGCACTCCCAAGTCAGGTGCAGCATAAGTTACATTTGCAATAATTTTATTCCTATATTGGGGCACAAAGAGAATAGTTGAGGTGTATTTAAAAAATAATTCCAATTACTTCAAAATGTATACACCAAAACTTTTATAAAACATGAGATTCCCATTTTCTAAGCCACACACTCTTCGCCCTAATCCTGCCAATGGACTCCAGCATTTCAGATCTCCTCCTCTCAAGAGATCAGCATTTAACATTCACTCCTCCACCCCCCACCACTCCCCAACCCAACAGAATTCTGGGGCGACACAGTGGCCATCACTGCTGCCTCACAGCGCCAGGCACCCGGGTTCAATTCCAGCCTCAGGTGACTGTGTGGAGTTTGCACATTCTCCCCGTGTCGGCGTGGGTTTCCTCCAGGTGTTCCGGTTTCTTGCCACAGTTCGAGAGATGTGCTGGTTAGGTGGATTGGCCATGATAAATTGCCCCTTAGTGTCAAGGGGATTAACAGGCTAAATATATGGGGTTATGGGGATTGGGCCTGGGTGGGATTGCTGTCAGTGCAGGCTTGATGGGCCGAATGGGCTCCTTCTGCACTGTGGAGATTCTATGAAAGCAGCCCCAATTTCATTCTACTGATTTCTATCTGGAATATTTTACATCAATACAATGTCACAAGATGGACTGTATTTGCACAGTTCTCAAAATGAATTCAACCTCCAAGTACCCACGTCTTTGAGGGTCTTGCAACATACATTTGGTCTCCAGTTAAAATACAGTCTGATCTCCTTTTTTGCAATGGGTATCATGACTCTATGCATAATGAAAGGTGCCTGTAGAGAGAAAAGTAAAGAAAGAAGAGCAGTGCCTCGAGTATCACTTCCTTCATAATTGGTCAGAAGGGAGAAAGCAGAGTGTGGAAATTAAGGACAATTTTTCAGCATGGTTGCAAGTGGGTCATGTTGTCCCACAGGGTTCAATTCTTGAGGCATTTCTGTTCACTACATACATCAATGATTTGGATATAGGCCTAGAGGGAAATCTGCCGATGATACCAAAATAGGAGGTATAGTTAATTCTTAAAAAAACCCAAAAGGAAATTGCAAAGGGATATTAAAAGGAGGGGAAATGTGATAAGAGTGGTGACATTGAATTCTGTCTGACAAGTGTGAGGTAATATATTTTAAGAATAAGTAGCAATTCTACAGAAAGGAAGTAGGCTCAATACTGTGGAAAAGCAGAGAGGGGTTGCATATGTTTACCAGACAGCACCTCGGGTTGAAAGGAATTTTTAAAAAATTAAGATTCTATTACAAAAATTGTTTTTCATTTGTGCATTGTCAATGTGGGCATCACTGACAAGGACAACATCCATTGACCATACTTGACGACCAGGAGAAGCTGGTGGTGAGCTTGTTGCTTGAACTTTTGCGGTTCACATAGTGAAGTACTCTCTCAGTACCTGGTAAAGAATGCCAGGGTTTTGAGCCACTGAAGGAAAATTTTCCAAGTCAACATGTGTGACTTGGAGATGATATCCTCAAATATCTGCTATGCTCAAACTACTAAGCGGTAGAGGGTGCAGGCTTGGGAGGTGTTGTCAAAGACAATTTGGTAAATTGTTGCAGTGCATCTTGTAGATGGTGCATACTATGCATAAGGGTTGGCAGGGGCACTAATCAAGTGAGCAGATTTATCCAGGATTGTGTTGAACCTGTGGTGCTAACTGAGCTGCACTTATTGAGCAAGTGGAGAGTTCGCCACACTCCTGACTTTACCTCAGACGGTAGAAAAGCTTTTGGAGAGTTAGAAGCTGAATCACTCGCCACAGAGCACCCAGCATCTGTCCTGTTGATGTAGCTGCAGTGAGGACTGCTCCAGTTAAGTTTCTAGTTAATGATGTTAATAATTGGGGATTAGATGATAATATTGAATATCAAATGGAGGTGGGTAATGGAGATGGCCATTGTCTGACACATTTGCATGAACATTACTTTCCACTCAGTTAAACTTGGATGTTGTCCAGTTCTTATCCTTCACTATCTGAGGAACAGCAAATTGCCAATGCAATAGCTTCTGGAATACAAAAGACAGAACAGGGATCTTTAAAATTATGAAAGAGACTGGGTACAGAAAGAATGTTTCCTCTTGTGGGAAGAGCATCATTAGAAGCTGCCAATACAAGATACTCACTTAGAAATCCAATAGGGAATTCAGGAGAAACTTCTTTATCCAAAGAGTGGTGAGAACTTGGCATTTGCTACCACAGCGGGTAGTTGAAGCAAATTGTACAGGTGCATTTAAGAAGTTAGGCAGCATATGAGAAGGGAATAGTGAGTTATGCTGATGGTTAGATGAGGAAAGAAGTGGGGGGATGCCCATTTGCAGCATGAAAGCCAGAATGAATTGATTCGTCAAATGGCTGTTTCTGTGCGCATCCAACATAAACGCCAAGAGGTAATCATGAGCCTAAACAAAAGGTAAAGACCATCATGAGAACAATATAGATAGCATTATGTTCCACACTGAATGAAGGACATGGAGGCATCAGGGAAGGATTCACTGGGATGCTGTCTGGTTATAAGGAAATACAAATATGAAGTCAGACTTGAAAAATTAATGCTGTTTCTATTAGTACAGAGAAAACTATAAAAGTTTTTTAAATTTAAGAACATGATCAAAATCAGAGGTATGGATAGAAGGTTAAATGCAAGAAGAATAAAGAAATATGGGTGGCATGGTGGCACAGTGGTTAGCACTGCTGCCTCTCAGCACCAGGGACCCGGGTTCAATTCCAGACTCAGGTCACTGTCTGTGTGGAGTTTGCATGTTCTCCCAGTGTCTGTGAGAGCTTCCTCCGGGTGCTTTGGTTTCCTCCCACACTCCAAAGGTTGATTGGCCATGTTAAATTACCCCTTAGTGTCAGGGGGATTAGCAGAGTAAATACATGGAGTTACAGGGTGGGATTGTTGTTAGTGCAGGCTTGATGGGCTGAATGGACTCCTTCTGTACTGGAGGGATTCTATGGAATATCTTCACAACTGAATGGCTTCCAGCATTGGTGGTTGAGACAAGTAGTGTAAACACAAACTGGATTAGTGGATGAAGCGAAGTGCTAAAGGGATATAGATACAGGGTCAGTAAATGTAATTAGAATTGATTACTCAGAGATTAAATGCTGATATGGACTGGCTGGTCAGAACAGCCAGCTTTTTTTTGTAACTGATATATTTCTATCTCCCTACTTCAGTCAGGCAGTCAACGTTCTATTGTCCGCTTTACATCCCTTTGATTTGAAACCCTGCAAACACTATGGATGAGAGAATAATGAAAATCATGCTTATTCCAACAGAAGTGTTTTATATTACATAAAAATGTTCAAACTTACTGTACCATATTTTCTCATTTATTTGTGCTCTATTTTTGATTTGATTTATTATTGTCACATGTATTAGGATACTGTGAAAAATAGTTTTTTGTGCACTATACAAAGCATACCATTCCTACAGAAGGAGAGGGCGTATAACATTTCCATTTTTATGGTGTATCCATGATGGTAGTTTCTCTGAGAATGCCATTTTAGCTGCAGCCACTTAGATTAGTTGTGCTGCAAACTTGCACCCATTGGGAATTTTAAATATATAGCTCACCTCCTTGTACATAAAACCCTTAAGTTACCCTATTTCACAATCATTCAAGTCAACAGTAGTCAAATTTGTGTGACAGTGGAGGCAGCCATACTGCTAGTACGATCCAAAAATAAAATGGAGAATGCTACAGACAATAAAGAATGAGTGGTAATGATGGGAAAGAATAAAGTAAAACAAAGCAGTCCAAGAATTAAATGAAGTTAATTTAATGGTGTTATGAACTCTGCTGACATTACCTGCGAGTGTCTCAAAACCCGAAGGATCACCTGAAACACTGGTTCTCACTGGTGGAAATTTGTTTGGAATAATGTGAGGAACCATGTACAACACAGTGAGGAACCAGTCCAGTCACTGTGAACAATTAATAAAGAGGATTTATTAAAGTAAAAGAAAAGCAAAACACAAGACAGACTAATATACATTATGACACTTCTGTAGATCAGTAATTAAACACACCGTTTTATCATATCAAGCCCAAGGTCAGGTGCAGTGCCTTTTGTCAGCTCGGACCTTACATGTCTCTTATGGGGACCATGAATTGGATTCAATTTGCATTTGGTTTTTGAAGCAAGGAGATGGATTTGGGTCTGTCCTGTCCATTCTGCACATAGCTTTGTAACTTTACAAATCAAGTAAAATAAAAACACACAGGACTGATATACACGACACTATGACACTTAAGTATATTAATAACTAATCTCAATATGAAATCACCTCTTATTCCCAAAATCTATCCATATTCCCTGAACAACTGAGACACTCCTTTTCCCACACAACTTCCACTTTTATAACTAAGTCAAATCCAGCTAATAGTTACCACCCAACACAGCGTACGTAGATGACCAAATCTGGGATAACATATTTTCCTAGTTCAGGGAAGGTAAGAAACTATGTCTTTTAGAGGAGAATATCTGAAATCTGCCATGGCTTAATGTTAGATAGAACAGGCCTCTGTAGCTCTGATCATGGATGGAACTGGCCTCTCTGACTGCTGGATGAAAAACTAACCCCTTTCCCCAATGAGGGTGCTGACAGTTATACTATTCAGCTGCTTTGACATTCCACCTCGTGGATTCAGCTGTCTATCTCTCAAATTTATTGCCTTTAGAAGTTATCAATTTTGTATAGCCCCACTGATCTCTGGTAAACAATGTTTCTGATGTGCCAACTCACACCTCAATCGTTCTAGACACATCTAATCTTGATACTGGACAAATTCCATCATCGCATTGCTCTGGACACCTCTACCAATCCTGTTACTTATTTTTGTTTTCATCACAAGTTCACTGTTAATCTCATTAACTTCCAAATTTCCAACAATGCCTCAAAATAATTCATTCAAACACAACAGCTGAAATTTGATAATGGAAGGAAATACAAGCTGGATCTCCCTCATTGGAAGGCCAGCAATGAACAGACATGCACAGAGTCTCAAAAAGAATTGACGTGTAAAAATGTTAGGTCTCAAGGTTCAGGTGAAAGAGAAAACCTTGGGTCTGAGTTACAGGATAATCATGTTTTAAGCAATGGAAGATGTATCAGGCATTATTTTAGTTTAGAAAATCACAACTGCCTCTGTGTAGTTTTGAAATGCCTTGTGTAGGGAGTAAGGATTTATACCAAATTCTCCCACAGTGCAAGTCAGTCTCACTGAAGCAAATTCTGAGAAAATATGTTTCTGTAAGTGCTTGTTGGTCTTGCAATCACCTTCAGTATGATATGTTTCCTGTAATTGGCAAATAAGTGACTGCTTTCTCCAGTGTACAATATGGGCCATTGCACTACATCGAGCTACAGGGAAAAACATGGACTTTCAAAGAAAATAAAAAGGCATTTTGACAAAAAATACTCTTTCTCCTGCAGCTTAGTGAGTTAACTTGGTAGTTTGATAATGTGCCAACCACAGTCAAGAATACTGATAAGAGGGTGTCAACAATACACGTCACAAACGATGCCTCAGGCTTAGGATGGGGTGCATCCAATGGTACCACATACATTGGAGGAAGGTGGAATGCTGAAAACAGAAAATGCTGGAAAAACTCAGCAGGTCTGGTAGAATCTGTGGAGAGAGAAATAGAAAGTCCGCATAACTTTTCAACCATACAAAATCCATACATTGCTATCTTTCTTCAGCTCAGAAATCATATGGACTTCAAAGATTAACTCTTTTTTTCTCTCCACAGATGTTGCCAGACTTGAGCTTTTCCAGCATTTTCTTCTTTTTATTTCACATTTCCAGCATTTGCAGTATTTTGCTTGTAAGAATATCCTTGTTTTGGAATTGAAGACTTGAAGTTCTTTGGGTTTTAAATTTGAAGCAACTTGATCCTCAGGAGGGGGAAAATGCCTGAAAGAGCATGTTTGATTTTCTACGTGTACTCAGAACTATAACACAAACAGGCGAAGCAGAGACCATAATGCCCAACACTCTTGCTTACATGTGCGACAGTCAATGGATTGTTCCAGAAACTGCAAATTTGACTAGATCCAATATTCACTGAGTTGACACTGCAGTTGGTTTGCTTTGAAAATCTGTGTTTCAAATGAACACCATTAAAAAGTAAATGGAATGATTAAGCGAGAACCTACCTGTTTGATCTTCATTTTATAAGATGGGTGGAGTCAGATAATATATCTTCTACCCCCTTATACAATTGAAGGCTGCTTTCTTTGCCTTGCGAGTTTTGTTGCACACAGCAGCCATGTACATATTGCGATGCAACTAAACAACACGACTGCAGTGGCATTAATAGGCAAGCCGAGAGGAACAAAACCACATACGCAATAAACTAGTCAAGATTTTCTGAAAAAGATGCATATCTAGAGACATTTGGGTCATTGTAAAATATTTGTCTGATATCTTGAAACACAGATGCTAAAATAAGGAATTTCAATGACCAGCTTCAATGGAAGCTAGATGGGACTGTTTTCCTACAGCTGTACAATGCGTAAGGGAAACCAGATATTGATCTTTTTGCATAACATTTAAATGCACAGTTTACAGAGTTGTATTGAACAACATGTACATTGTTATTGATTACAAGCACGAATCTTCACTTTCAGGTACAAAAATGTTGGCACCGTGTTCACAAACTCTACCTTCACTTTAAAGATTGGCTGCATGTGCGTAAACAGGATCTCTCACTGTCTTTCACTCCACCTACCTCAAAATGAAGATCAAACATCAAACAGCAAGTTAGTGTTTAATCTCTCCATTTTACCACAAACATAAACCAAGACGAGTTTAAAATGTACGCATGCCGTAAAATACATATATATGTTAATGAATGTCGCTGTTTCCTATTTGAATGAGATTCTAAATCAGTTCAGAAAAAAACAAGTTGATTCAATTTACTTTTATTAAATGTTCCATTTCACCAGCGTCTTCTTGCCTTAGGGTGTCAGGAAATAACACAAGGCGGCTGTTGACTGCAGAAAAAAATACCAAGAATTTATTGGCTATAAAAGGTGTTGTTACAGGGCTGCAATATTAAAACACTGTTTGCAAGTTTCATGAAAAATTCTATCACCAAACTGCACATTAAAACATAGCATCTTCAGGATTACAACAGAAACAATGCATAAATAAAAGAGTGGCATGCCACAAGAAATAAAAATATTGAACAAAGGTTAGTGGAGCAGGACATTAAAGACCTTACAACACCAAGAATGCCAAGTGGAGGCAAATCAACATCTATATTTTAAAAATATTTTCATATCAATACTCTCCCCAGAAACTGACATCTCTCTCACAGGCATACTGTTTCATGGAGTTACTAATGTTCATGAAAGCCTGCAAGCTCAACTTTGTAAACAATAGCTAACATTTCAACATTCAAATTCATCGGTTCTTCATTTCCTCATTTGTCATCTTGCATGGTTTTCTCATTAGACACCAGAAGCACAACACACTTTGCTAATAACTCTGCACATCCTGTCATGGGTGATCAAGCTCTCTCTATACCTTCTTTTCCCCTGGTGTATTAGTATGGCTCTGACATTCCCAACCACATGTTTCATCTAGGTCTTTGATCTCCAGGTAATTAAGCTCTGCTGGAAATTTCCAACTGTCATTACAAAAATGTCATTCTGCAAAATTGATAGTCATCCTCCTTAGTTTCGTATACATTGCAGCACAAAAGCAAAATTAATGAACTGTCATAATTTACCAATTCATCCAGATGGCAGAGATGCTTTAAGCTGATCTGCCACTGTTTAACAGCAATCAAGAGCTAAAACCACTGTTCTGAATTCATCTGTTTTGATTGTAGAGATTATTTAAATCTGTCACATTCAGCAGGAAAATGAGAGGATTCTCTGGCATCTTTTTGTAGGCAAGATCCAATTGAGTAACTAGCATGACATGTCCGGCGACAAAGTTACCAAATAATACACTGAAGCTGGCATTAATAATCGGCCACAGTTTAATATTGAGGAAATTTAGCCTGTATTTAAATAAGCTAAAAATGCATAAAGCAATATTTAATTCTGAAAGGGGAACCATTACTGAGAACATTGAATTAAGTGGCTTACTTCCCATAGAATCATCAGATGAAGGGCGATTAGACGGCGGGGAACAACTGGACCAGGGCATCATCTTAATTCCCATTTTATTATTCTCTTACTGCTATATCTCTATTATTAATTTAAGTGGAATCTGCCAGTGTAAATTTTCCATTAATAATCCCCTTGTTGCCCGGAATAAAGTTTTCTCTCCCCAGTCTTTCAACCTTTCCTTCTGGTTCTGTCTGTAACTCAATATTAGCATGAACTCCCAAACAGCAGCACAAACCAATTCAAAACGTTATACCATCAATTTGATCAGTTTCCAGTGTGCTGCTCTATTACCTTATTCAACCTCTGCTGCATTGTTTTGATTTGCTGCTAACAGTTCCTCAATTTGTCCATTAATTCCCTGGCGTCTACTTTTGTATTAACTTGTTGTCTCAAGCAAACGTTGCTCCATTAATCAAATTAACATGAGGCTTGCTGCTTAATTATTAATTCATCACTGCCCATAACTTGCTTAAATTTGATAGCACCATGTTAATTTGTTAGTGTCCACTACTATACTGATTTATTAATTGTGTAGTCTACTTTTCCAGAAATATATTAATTTTCTGTATTAATTCTTTGCCATGCACCTGCTACTGCATTAGATTTGTTGAAATTGACTGTGTTAAGTCACTGGTTTCTACTGCTTCTTTAATTCACCAAATTGCTGGCATTGTCACTGCTCCACCAATTAATGCATTTAATGAGGCCTGCTGCTCCATTAGTTTATTGATTCAAAGATGACCAGTGATTAATTACTACATTAATTAACCAGCACTGTAGATAGGTTGCAAGGATTTTAGTAACTCTCCATTTGTTATGGGTGGTCATGCATGGCATTTATTTTGATTGCATGGGTTAAAATTTTCTTCCTGAAACTGTATAACATTAACATTGTGGTGCACACTAAACTCCAATTTATTCAGCTAGTTTGCAAGCTCTGTTGCATTATCATACAAAAAGCTTTTCCATATGTTAGAAAGTGGTGAATCAGGGTAGTGGAGACAAACGTCCAGAATCATTTAAAATGTAGTGAAACAGGAGACAAGAATAGACTTGGTTTGATTGATTATTGTCACATGTATTAGTATACAGTGAAAAGTATTTTGTTTCTTGCATGTTATACAAAGCATACTATACACATAGAAGGAAAGGAGAGGGTGCAGAATGTAATGTTACAGTCATAGCGAGGGTGTAGAGAAAGATCAAGTTAATATAAGATAGGTCCATTCGAAAGTCTGATGGCAGCAGGGAAGAGCTGTTCTTGAGTTGGTTGGTATGTGACTTCAGACTTTTGTATCTTTTCCCTGATGGAAGAAGGTGGAAGAGAGTATGCCCGCGGTGTGTGGGGTTCTTGATTAAGCTGGCTTCTTTTCCGAGGCAGCGGGAAGTGTAGACAGAGTCGATGGATGGGAGGCTGGTTTGCATGATGGACTGGGCTTCGTTCTTGACCCTTTGTAGTTTCTTGCGGTCTTGGACAGAGCTTATATGGAAGATGAGCTAAATGTCATGAGCCAGATGAGAAGTTAAATAAAGGTCCTGTCTGCCCTCTCAGGTAGACATAGAATTTCCAATATTTGGAAAAGGAAATGGGAGTAGGGAGCTCTCCTGGTATTCTAGCCAACAGTTACCACTCAAAGACCAGAAAAATATTTTAATTTAATTGCTTCAAGTAGAACTTTGAGATAGACAAACTGACTGCTCCGGTTTCCAATATGACCATGAATACACTTCAAAGTATTTTATTGACTTTGAAGCACTGACAGCTTCTGAAGCCTGCAAAGCAAATTATTTCTCTCTCCAATGTTTGCCGTCATCATCTGTGCAGTTGTGATCCTTTACAAGCTCAAAATGAAGACAAAAGAAACAATTTAAAGGGCAAAGACCAATCCAGGGTTTAGATACTTCATATATAAAGAAAAGCTGAATGGAAAATACTTTTAAGATGAGGAAAAATAGGAACCAAGATTTTAATGCAATAGAATAAAGTAATCATCCAGCAAAAAAAAAGTGCAAAGTTAATTTCTGCAAAACCAGATTTCAAGAACCAGGATAAATAATCAATCTTAAATAGCCACAAACTACAAAATAGAAGTAATCACAAACCAATGCTACAGCATTTTTTTAAACTTTGAAATGCTCGATGTCACATTCAGTTAAGAGTGTTGCAGATCACTTGCCTTGTTCTTTGCAGCCAGATTCAGTTCTGAGAAAGTTGCCAGGGCTCGAAAAGTGTAGCTATGAGGAGCGATTGGATAGGTTGCAGTTATTTTCCTCGAAACAAAGAAGGCTGAGCTGTACAAAATTACGAGGGGAAGAGATGGAGTGGACAGGATAAAATTGTTTGCCTTGGAGGAGAATTCCAGAACCAGGAGACATAGATTCAAGATAACTGGTGTAGGGGAGACAAGAGGAAGAACTTTTTTTTTTGTAAAGGGTAGTGCGCTTCTGGAATTCGCTGCCCGAGTTCGTGGTAGAGACAGAGACCCTAAACTCCTGGATCTGCGCCTTAAATTCTGTAAGCTCAGGGGCTGTGGACTAGGTGCAGGAAGGTGGGATTAGAAAGATGTCCTCAGGCTGACATAGACAAGATGAGCCAAATGGCCTCCTTCTCTGCTGTAACTTTTCTGTGGTTCTATGATTACTTCTGCCTTGAAATGGGATATCACATCAATGATGGGAGCGCCCTCAATTGTCTCATGTTATGACCTAATTACAGCATGTTGCTCAGATTTCTGTGTTGAGCATCAGTACATTTTACAAGTTACTACATGGCTGGAGTTTGTTTTTAGCAAAATAATTTTGGAAAGCATCTCAGCCCCATGGCCTTTTTCACTGTGAAGAACAAGAGCAACATGTACCACCATTAGCTAATCCCATCATTACCTATTCACACACCATCCTTTGAACATGTTGCCATCCCTTCATCACCTTGTGAAAATTCTGCAATGACCTACCCAGTACTGTTGTGGAAGTGACATCACAAGGACTGCAAAAACTCAAGACAAACTTTTACCATCTTTGCAAGGCAACGAGGGAGGTTCTTGCACCTTGAACAAATAGCAAATGTAATTGCTAATATTTTGCTCAACAGAAAATTTAATCCATTTCATAGATTGTAAAAGTGCAATTATATGGCCACTCACATTGATTTCACATTATTCCGATGCAAACCAACAGAAGTGATAATAAGCTACAGTCAAATTCTATTCACTTTCTGATCTCACCGAAGCCTTGCACTCCAAAACTACCAAAAAAACAATTCAGGATAGCCAACTCCATACACTACATTTTATACAAACTTTCAATGACCCAAATAACAAGGTGCATTAGCATCAGGAAAGATGCATGTTTGCATTGAAGCATCGATACACATAGTTCCCTTCTGACTAATGCAACCCAAAGCAACACAAAATTAGCAGCAAAAACAACTTTCCAGCTGCTTATTCCCAGTCTACAAATACAAGACCAGTCACTGGGGTCCAAGTGCACTCAATAGATTAAAAATAAAGGCAGGACTGGTTCCTAATTCTAAATGACTAGTGACTTTTAAATACATGAAGCTCACATTACAGACACTGATATTTAAATGACAAAAATGTACACTGATCCCGAACAGGAAAATAGAAAATAAAGCACTTTTAAAATTTTTGCCAACTCATTTTTGGTTTACATACTGTTTAATGCACCTGATTATACAACAAGTTGATAGATACTCCAGCTATGTGAAGGTTAACACTTGAAATATAAATCAATTATTTCAGATGTGATTTACGCTGTGAAATGACTCGGCTCCATTGGCGTCAGTTCAGTTCAGATGGTTGCACTCTTGCTTCTACATCAGAAGGTTGGAAACTTGACGTTCACACCAAGATTTGCATTTTTAATCTAGACTGACATTGCTGTACTGAGAGTATTCTGCATTCTTAGAATTTCCCATCAGATTAGCTGTCCCATTTGTCTATTCAAATGGTTGAGCGGCCGTCCCATTGACCACAGCACTATTTTCCAATGTGAAGTCCAAGGTTCCTCCATCAAACTATATGAAGCACAATAAGACAGACAGGTTAACCGCACATCAGTCTTGCTCTTGTTCGTGAGCTGATGCTGACAAGAAATGGCTGCTGCATTTGTCTAAACAGGCAGCGCACTTCAAAATCCTTCATGTGAAGCACCTTCAGATATTTCACTGGAACAGAAATCAAAATCATGGGGGGGTGGGGGGGGAAGTGTTGCACGTTTTATCGAAAAATTAGTTCAAAACTAGTAGACGTGTTATCATCTCCACTGTTTATTAAAGGGGTCGAAATCTTGAGTTCGGTCTGAGAGGGGCAAGCCATTAACTGTGAGGAGGCACCCCAGGGTGCTATCAGCCAGGGGCTAGTTTCCAGGCAGGACAACACAGCTGTTACGATCTCAAGGTCTGAAACAACAATGTGGGATTGCTTTCCCATTTGCTCTGACAACCAAATAGTCTAAAGATAACATAGGGAGGCAATACTATCTACAGCTCATAATTAAGGGCTTGTCTATCGAACCTCCCTAGCTTGGGGGAATTCATTAAGTACCATTAACCCTGGAGAAGGGAGTCTTAGTGTTGGGATTTCATAATTGATAGCTACAAGTCAGACACAAGTTATGATAACAAATTGTAGTCGATAGTAAATCAGACAACATGCATGAGCACTTGCCCTAATTAGATACCATAATCAAGTGGACATGTACATGTTGTAAATGGTCAGTTATACTTGTACCTTATGCATGATGTAAATCTAATCAATAGAAGAGTGGATATAGATAACCTCTGTGCAAATGTATATCTTTGATTGGTATATGCTAATTTCTTGCAACTGAATCTTAACTACAACTGTCTACACAATCCTTGAATCAGGGTTGTCACTATTTGGAGCACTGGGATCAGCCCGTACTAAAATTCATAATAAAGGCCGTACCCAAAACTCCAAGTCAGTCTGGTTTTCCAGGCTGAGTGAAGCACACACTGGCCAAACAGCTGTATTTTTCTCCCTAACAACCATGCATAAATAAAACTACCTTTCATACACATGATGCAACATTAGCATCCAGAGATCTAACCAGACTGTATATGGATGTGTTCTCTTTACGCAGAGTAACATTTTACTTGCTCACATCTGATGTATAAATCATAAGTACTAAAATAAAAAGTAGACTTTTCCTATTATAAGAGATTAAGTGTACAGGGCAAATTACTTTACCAACTAAAATTACTGTTAATTTCTGCTGTTCCGTTTCAACTCCTCACTGTTAAGGTATATTTATAAGAAGAGAGGAATGGATGTGTTTTACCAACTGAGAATTATTTGGATCAATAAAAGTCCACGACCAGCGTCACAAATAAGGGCCCAGATCTTCCAGGCTCTGAATGGTTAGAGACCAGGCATGCCCCAGAAGATACACTATGAAATCCCAACACCAGGACTCCGACGAAATTACCTGGGAAGTTTCAATTGAGAGTCTCACTGAATCAAAAGTTGGAAACTTAAGTGTTCTGACTAATTTACCGAAGAATTATCTGGGACTATTAGACAGGAAAAAAGCCATCTCTAAACACCTGGGAAGTTATGCAACCAACCACCTCTCACCATCCACATCTGACAAAAAAAACACCCTCTGACTCCTCCGTCCCCAACCTGACCTCACCACCCCACTTACCTCACTCACATACTGAAAATGATTCTAAATTTCGGGAAATTTTTCAGTGCATTAGTGACCGCCCACCAAGCCTGTGCTGACTTTAATGCCACTCTAATTTAATATTTTCTTGCCTGTACATAGTCCATATCCATCTATTCCCTGCCTATTCATATTTAGAAGCCTCTTCAACGTTGTAGACTGTAAAAAGGTATGATTTAGCTTCACCTGACAATCCTGCACACGAAAGAGCACTCCAGGAAGAGGTACGCTCTGCACTTCTGTAGTTCAAGAGTCTGGGCTAGAAGTGCAGAGCTCTATCTTTGTGCAAAAGAACAGACTGGCAATTCAATGGTGCCTGCTGCTCCCTGGAAGATTTTGCTCAACGAGTATCA
Source organism: Mustelus asterias (assembly GCF_964213995.1). Classification (NCBI taxonomy): domain Eukaryota; kingdom Metazoa; phylum Chordata; class Chondrichthyes; order Carcharhiniformes; family Triakidae; genus Mustelus; species Mustelus asterias. The sequence continues at coordinate 120,219,015 of NC_135809.1, forward strand.
TTTAGTGTTTACAGACAACATTTTGGCTTCAACTACATTCTGTAGTGGTGAATTCCACACATTCACCACCCTCTGGGTGAAGAAATTTCTCCTCATCTCAGTTCTAATCCTCAAATTATGACCCCCTAATTCTGGACAGTTATTTCCTTGTGTTAAGGTTTAGTTCCAGAACTGTTGTGGTCACTGTTCTCCTGAAGGCTGCGTAGTTTGCTGCGGACAATGGTCTGTTTGAGGTTGTTTGAAGGCAAGAAATGAGGGTGTGGGGATGGCCTTGGCGAGATGTTCGTTTTCATCAATGACATGTTGAAGGCTCCGGAGAAGATGTCATAGCTTCTCCGCTCCGGGGAAGTATACATGAGGACGGCCTCAACCGGGATCTTGGGTTCATGTCACACTATCTGTAAGCCCCACGACTTGCCTGGGCTTGCAAAATCTCACTAACTGTCCTGGCTGGAGACAATTCACACCTCTTTAACCTGTGCTCAATTCTTTCTCCACTCACATTGTCTATACCTTTAAGACTTGATTACCTGTAAAGACTCGCATTCCATTATTTTGTAAATTGAGTTTGTGTCTTTATATGCCCTGTTTGTGAACAGAACTCCCACTTATCTGATGAAGGAGCAATGCTCCGAAAGCTAGTTAATGGCTTGTGCTACCAAATAAACCTGTTGGACTTTAACCTGACGTTGTGAGACTTCTTACTGTATAAGTATAGGTACATGGAACTGGAGCTTTCCACTCAGGCAATGCGCAGAGTTTTAAAGAGCCATCAAAGTCTTCAAAATAATGAAGGCATTAGGTTACTTTCAGAAGTTATGTTCTGACCACTCTTGTATTTAAAAACAAATCGCTATACAATATTCAATTTTCAACTCAGGTTTTTAAAAATTGTCTTAGGTTTAAACATACAGACGGTAAAACTCCCTGTTCGTGATAAAGATCAAGTCCACAAGAGATGCTGGTTAGGTGCATTGGCTATGTTAAATTCTCCCCCAGTGTACCCGAACAGATGCACGAGTGTGACTATGAAGGAATTTTCACAGTAATTTCATTGCAATGTTAATGCAAGCCTTACTTGTGACACAAACAAATAAACAAACCGTTTTCCCTCATCCATCTAACAAAGCTTCTAAAATAAAACTCTAATCTAATTCTCTCGTTTCAACAGCACAAAATTTCTCAGTAAACAGCGATGTTAGTACAGAAACAAACTGAAAAGTTAACTAGATTGAACTCAAATTGTTTTAAGAGAAACGAGTTGTATAAAGAGATGATAATTTAAGCACAATACAAATGTTACATTTTGACAACCATATTAGACAATATGCAGCAATTCCTTCAAGCAATCAATAAACTATGACGTTGACATGTTTTTCTTTGAGACTTTTCCAATGATTACAGTTAAGAATTTTGATAGTTGTTCAGAGTCTAATGAGTGAAAAGGTGACTTGTAAAATAAGAGTCAGGATAAGTCAGCTTCGATAGAAGGAACCTATTGTAAAGCTAAGAGGAGGTTTAATAATGGGAAAGTCAGCTCATCTGAAAATGCCTGAACACTTCTTAGGTGTACCATTCTCAGCAAATATTTTCAGTTCTTCCTCTAGGGTTTTCGTTCAGAGGACACATCCATCATCCTTGGGCATCAACTTGTCAAACTGATATGCACTTAAACTGTCAAAATGATGGAACATTCAGAACAAAGACCTGTTCCTGAGCATGGGGGGGTGGATGGCTGAAAACAATGAAATTATAGTTTGAACAGCAGACAGTGATTACTTTTGGGAAAGAAAGCTTTTCATTGCTTTTAAACCAACTGCAGCAGTACTAATTTCCTCAGGAAATGACTGCAAGATTCACAATGCCCCCAAATTTGTTCTCGCCAGATCACACACAAGTGTGGATAATCGTCGCTAATTGCACAGCTTTGAAGATTAAAAACTTCAGGCATCAGTCTGACACAGAATTAAAGCTGAGGACAGTAAACAAAGACTGATTTTCAAGCCTTGTTGACATTACTTCACACAAGCACAAAGATATGCAGACCAAGGAATTACGTGCACAAGGTCCATTTTCCTCATTTCTGGTCACTGCGACATAAGGCTAAGCGTTCTCACGATTCTAATGGCAATGGACTTGTAAGTTGCAATATGACTGCATTTATTTATGCCACAGCACCTCCTGCACATGTACAGTGCTGTGTCTCCAACAGTGTCTGTTTAAAGTGAGATGTTTTTAAGGGCAGCTCTGCTTTCTGCCGCTGAATTCTGCAATTTTGGAAGCTGGTGTCCCATAACTGTCTCCTTTCCAATCAAATCAGTAAATGGCAAAAAATGCTACTCGTCAAACAACCACCAACTTGAGTCATTTTCTCGAAATGACAAAATTAATGCTTTTTAAAAAAAAATTGTTGTTTTAGTATTATTTCACCTTGACATTGGCATCGCATCATCAGATTTTTAGGCAGTTGAGAATTACCATGCCAAATTTAAATTGAAGAAATCTATCCAGCGAATTTGATCAATATACTTTTTCAGTGTTTTAAATAAAAATAAATTTTAAAATTCATCACCCAATGTGGGACTCAACACCACGACCCTGGGTCTAAGGACCCCATTACCAACTGAGCTACCTGGGCTGTGTAAGAATTCCCTCTGCAAAGCCTTTCCTTGTTCAAGGGAAGGCTCCACAAGTAATGCCTTAAGGATGCACTCATAATTTAGATAGAATTAGAATTCAAATTTAGTGGAATTCTTTGAGGACATTTACGAGCACGGTGGACAAGGTGGAACCGATGGCATTCGACAAAGTGTTGTACAAAAGGCTGCTGCATAATATAAAAGTGTACGGTGTTATGGATAATGTATTAGCATGGATAGAGGATTGGTTAACTAACAGAAAGCAAAGAGTGGAGATAAATGGGTGTTTTTCTGGTTACGATCAGGGACTAGTAGTGTGCCTCAGGGATCAGTGTTGGGGCGGCATTTGTTTATAATTTACATATATGATTTGGAGTTGGGGACCAAGTTTAGGGTGTCCAAGTTCGCAGATGACACGAAGATGAGTGGCAGAGCGAAGTGTGCAGAGGAGACTGAACTTCTGCAAAGGGATAAAGATAGTTTAAGTAGGCAAGGGTCTGGCAGATGGAGTACAATGTTGGTAAATGTGAGGTCATCCATTTTGGTAGGAATAACAAAATGGACTATTATTTAAATAGTAAAAAAATTGCAGCATGCTGCTGTGCAGAGGGATCTGGGTGTCCTTGTGCATGAATCACAAAAAGTTGGTTTGCAGGTGCAGCAGGTAATAAGGCGGCAAATGGAATTTTGCCCTTCATTGCGAGACGGATGGAGTTTAAAAACAGGGAGTTATGTTGCAGCTGTATAAGGTGCTGGTGAGGCCACATCTGGAGTACTGTGAAGTTTTGGTCTCCTTACTTGACAAAGGATATACTGGCACTGGAGGGGGTGCAGAGGAGATACACTAGGTTGATTCCGGAGTTGAGGGGGTTGGCTTATGAGAAAAGACTAAGTAGACTGGGTCTACACTCATTGGAATTTAGGTGAATGAGGGGGGATCTTATAGAAACATACAAAATTATGAAAGGAATAGATAAGATAGAAGCAGGGAGGTTGTTTCCACTGGTGGGTGAAACCAGAACTAGAGGGCATAGCCTCAGGCAAGCTGAGATTTAGGACTGAGTTGAGAAGGAACTTCTTCACCCAAAGGGTTGTGAATCTGTGGAACTCCTTGCCCAGTGAAGCAGTTGAGGCTACCTCATTGAATGTTTTTAAGGCAAAAATGGATAGATTTTTGAACAGTAAAGGAATTAAGGGTTATGGTGAGCGGGTGGGTAAGTGGAGCTGAGTCCACCAAAATATCAGCCAAGATCTTATTGAATGGCAGAGCAGGCTCGATGGACCAAAATGGCCTACTCCTGCCCCTAGTTCTTGTGTTAAGTAAATTTAGAATATTTAAAAATACTTCAAGTGGACCGAGCACGCAACACAACTATTCCTGATACCCTTCTGGTCAGCAGCCGATTCGTGCGACCAATGGATTAGCATGGGGCATTTTGTCCTAAACACACTAATTTTGTCAAAAAATACTGGTTCCAAAATGAAAGAACCATCCAAGTCAGCAAAACATGTCATTCAGCGATCATAGCTATCCAGGAAGAAAGCGAGACTGAATGGAAATTAAATAGAGTTCCTCAAGCTAAGACACTTAAAAAAAAAATTGAATAGAAGAAATAAACGCGCACAGGAAAACAGCCTGTAAAGCTTTAACAACCCTCAGCAAATTGGGATGATATAGTTCAGGCTGCTGCTTGAAAATAGGCAGCAATAACTGGTGATGGGCAGACACATAGCTGTGGGGCTATCCAAGAGCAAATTCAAGCCTAGGATGGTGGCAGGAGATTATAAATCAGTGTCCTGATGGTTTGGGGGTAGGGATTGAGTGGCAAAGTATCTAGGAGAGGTGAAATGGAAGGGAGAAAGGCAAAGTGACATGAAGAGGAAGAGACAAGTGAGGAGGATCCAAGAGTGCCTGACCAGGAGAAGTAAAAAAGGTTCGGAGTAATGGGCGCAAGTCTGGATCAGGATTTAAAATATGTTCATGAATACAATTGAAATTCTACAAACATGGCAAAGACGGCGGCGGCGGCGGTGGGGGGGGGGGGGGGGGGGGGCGGGGGGGGTGGTTGGTGGTGGTGGTGGTGGTGTGTGTGGTTACAATGCAAAGTGAGTACAAAAGGGTGGGGAGGGATCAGGACATTGAATTTGATGATCAGCCATGACCAAAATGAATGGTGGAGCAGGCTCGAAGGGCCGAATGGCCAACTCCTGCTTCTGGCTTCTGTGTTTCTAGGCACTCCACTGCTCTGAAATACCATGATTTTAACTGTTGTAATATAGGCCTTTATCGTCAGTTTAACAGCAATAATCAAACAACATCAGGTGCCGCTTTAGTATTTTACAACATTAGCGAATCTTTTCAACTCGCCCCCCAAATCTCAATCCTCATCACAATGGGAAAAATCATCAGAAAAAAGTATTTCTATTTTAAATGCAGTGTTGAACACAACCAAAGACAGGAAAGATAGCACCGGGTGAATCATATATCACCAGTTAGAGAGATCATTTTCACCAATTTATTTAGTGTGAAGACAATGTCACAGGGCCAGCATACTGACCAACTACTTTGCCAAGTTCACTCAGCTGCTTTAGAAACTGCTTTTCATTATTTCAGTTCTCTGACAGATTATATATTTGACACTTCTGAAAGTTTCAGTGAAGAAGCCAAAAAACATCACTTAAAAAAACATGCAACCACCATGCAACTGCACCCCTCTCTGATGAGCTCAATGCATTCTATGCCCATTTTGAGCAAGAGGTCAGAGAGAGCACGCCCTCCACCCTGGAAGCCCTGGATGAACCTGCATTTGGGGTCACCATTGCAGATGTCAGAGCAGCTTTCTTGAAGGTCAACCCACAGAAAGCGACTGGCCCGGATGAGAATTCAGATCCTGCGCGGATAAGCTGGCGGGGGTATTCGCAGACATCTTCAACCTCTCTTTAAAACAATCCGAGGTCCCTATCTGCTTCAAGAAGACGGCCATCATCCCAGTACCCAAGAAAAATCAAGCAGCATGACTTAATGACTATCGGCCGGTGGCTCTGACATCCATCATTATGAAGTGATTCCAAAGGCTAGTCATGGCACGAATCAATTCAAGCTTCCCGGACTACCTGGACCCACTACAGCTTGCCTATCACCGCAACAGGTCCACAGCAGATGCCATCTCCCTGATCCTGCACTCAACCCTGGAACACCTAGATAACAAAGACACCTATGTCAGACTCCTATTTACTGACTACAGCTCAGTCTTCAACATCATTATTCCCACAAAACTCATCTCCAAACTTCGTAGCCTGGGCCTCAGCACCTCCCTCCGCGACTGGATCCTGAACTTCCTAACTCTCAGACCGCAATCAGTAAGGATAGGCAACAGCAACTCCTCCATGAACATCCTCAACACTGGTGCCCAAAAGACTGTTCTCAGCTCCCTACTATTCTCCTTATCCACCTACGGCTGTGTGGCCAAATTCCCCTCCAATTCAATTTTCAAGTTTGCTGACGACAAATGAGATAGAGAATCTGGTGCAGCAACAATTATCTGTCCCTTAATGTCAACAAAATGAGGTAGATTGTCATTGACGTCAGGAAGCGTAAAGGAGAACACAGTCATCGAGGTTTACAGCATGGAAACAGGCCCTTCGGCCCAACATGTCCATGCCGCCCTCTTTTTAAACCCCTAAACTAATCCTAATTGCCCACATTTGGCCCATATCCCTCTATACCCATCTTACTCATGTAACTATCTAAATGCTTTTTAAAAGACAAAACTGTACCCGCCTCTACTACTACCTCTGGCAGCTTGTTCCAGACACTCACCACCCTCTGAGAAAAAATTGCCCCTCTGGACACTGTTGTATCTCTCCCCTCTCACCTTAAACCTATGCCCTCTAGTTCTAGACTCTCCTACCTTTGGGAAAAGATATTGACTATCTAGCTGATCTGTGCCCCTCATTATTTTATAGACCTCTATAAGATCACCCCTCAGCCTCCTACACTCCAGAGAAAAAAGTCCCAGTCTATCCAGCCTCTCCTTATAACTCAATCCATCAAGTCCTGGTAGCATCCTAGTAAATCTTTTCTGCACTCTTTCTAGTTTAATAATGTCCTTTCTATAATAGGGTGACCAGAATTGCACACAGTATTCCAAGTGTGGCCTTACCAATGTCTTGTACAACGTCAACAAGACGTCCCAACTCCTGTATTCAACGTTTTGACCGCTGAAACCAAGTATGCCGAATGCCTTCTTCACCACTTTGTCCACCTGTGACTCCACTTTCAAGGAGCTATGAATATGTACCCCCAGATCTCTTTGTTCTATAACTCTCCCCAACGCCTGACCATTAACTGAGTAAGTCCTGCCCTGGTTCAATCTACCAAAATGCATCACCTCGCATTTGTCCAACTCCATCTGCCATTCGTCAGCCCACTGGCCCAGTTGATCAAGATCCTGTTGCAATTGGAGATAACTTTCTTCACTGCCCACTATGCCACCAATCTTAGTGCCATCTGCAAACTTCCTAACCATGCCTCCTATATTCTCATCCAAATCATTAGTATAAATTACAAATAACAGTGGGCCCAGCACTGATCCCTGAGGCACACCGCTGGTCGCAGGCCTCCAGTTTGAAAAACAACTCTCTACAACCACCCTCTGGCTTCTGTCAAGAAGCCAATTTTGTATCCATTCAGATACCCCACCCTGGAGAGATTTAACCTCATGCAACAACCTACCATGCGGTACCTTGTCAAAGGCTGCATACCCCTTGTCAACATGCCCCTGTCTACATCAATGGGGACTAAGTTGATAGGTTAAATGGTCGAGAGCTTCAAGTTTTTAGGTGTCCAGATCACCAATGTGTCCTAGTCCCCCCAAGCCAACACTAAAGAAAGCCCACCAATGCCTCTACTTTCTCAGAAGACTAAGGAAATTTGGCATGTCAGCTACGACTCTCACCAACATTTACAGATGCACCATAGAAAGCACTCTTTCTGGTTGTATCACAGCTTGGTATGGCTCCTGCTCTGCCCAAGACTATAAGGAACTACAAAAGGTCGTGAATGTAGCCCAATCCATCACGCAAGCCAGCCTCCCATCCATTGACTCTGTCTACACTTCCCGCTGCCTCGGCAAAGCAGCCAGCATAATCAAGGACCCCACGCATCCCGGACATTCTCTCTTCCACCTTCTTCCATCGGGAAAATGATACAAAAGTCTGAGGTCACATACCAACTGACTCAAGAACAGCTTCTTCCCTGCTGCTGTCAGACTTTTGAATGGACTTACCTTGCATTAAGTTGATCTTTCTCTGCACCCTAGCTATGACTGTAACACACATTCTGCACTCACTCCTTCTCTATGAACAGTATACTTTGTCTGTATAGCGCACAAGAAACAATACTTTTCACTATGCTAATACATGTGACAATAATAAATCAAATCAGCTTTGATTCAACTTCTGTATCTGGTCTCCAAGAAACCATCCATTTAACAACTGCCACTTGCTTATTAACTAGAGCCATAGTAATAAATCTGGATACTGATTATTTAGCACTATTTCAACTTGAAAGTTTACCTAAACTCATCTTCATTGTGGAGTAATTGACTGTGACCAAGAATTTGTTGTTGGCCAATGAGTTTCATCTTCTCAAGTAGGGACCAGTTCACTACAACTTAAAGCTTGCACTCATGCAGCCATCCCTTAGTGCCCTGGGGGAGTTTTCAGAATCTCATTGCTCTACCATATATATTATGCAGCATGCACATAATGTACATTACAAGGCACTATAACTTCTGCATTAAACTGGAATTAATTTAGAAGTCATCGGGCATATAGTCAAGTCTCACTGATTGCATTTTCATCAACTTGACTAGGCTCATCTATTATCTTCCAAATCTTTCTTTCCCCAGCCTAATCCTTGCAACAGAATAAACAATTTCATCTATGGCAGCAAGCTCCTGCTTACAGCATTGTAAAGTTGCTGTCCAGCTTAACATAGTTGAGAGCAGCTCCTACTGGTCTCTCTTAAACAATTGTGGTTGTGTGCGTCAAGTCAGGTCTCTAAGGGACTTATTTTCATTTTTCTGCCATGTTCTTGGTCAACAAGCTTCCGTGCCTTGTTTTGTTTGGCTTTCAATCAAGGTCATAAAGCTTTTGACTGACGAGCTGAGAGAAACACATTCTCTTGTGCTCATTTTCGACTACTGCAGAGATTTAGAATGCACAATGCTCCAAAATTGGAATTCCGTCCAAAGTATTTGAGCATCTCAATTTTCCTCTTTCCAGTTGACTGATTAAAACTTTGATTTAGGTGTGACCTGTACACAAATAACGGGTGGCACTTGAATCCCAGGGGGACCAATATCCTGGCAGGAAGGTTGGCTAAAGCTACTGGGGAGAGTTTAAACTAGATAGGTTGGGGGGAGGGGACCAACACGAGGTGACTGGGAGCGAGGAAGTTAGCTCGCAAACAGAGAAGGGTTATAGACGGTGCAAGAGGGAGGATGGACGGGGGATAGAGAAGGGGAGAGCTCAGACCAAAGGATTGAGATGTGTTTACTTTAATGACAGGAGTATAGTGAATAAAGGGGATGAGCTCAGAGCGTGGATCGATGCCTGGAAGTGTGATCTGGTGGCCATTAAGGAGACTTAGATGTCTCAGGGACAGGACTGGATACTACAGGTGCCAGGATTCAGGTGTTTCAGGAAGGACAGGGAGGGAGGCGAGGGAGGCAAGAGAGGGGGTGGAGTGGCACTGCTGATCAGGAATAGTGTCACAGCTGTAGAGAAGGTGTATACTGTGGAGGGATTGTCCACGGACTCCCTGTGGGTGGAAGTTCGGAGTGGGAAGGGTTCAATCACTTTGCTGGGAGTTTTCTATAGGCCGCCCAATAGTAACAGGGAGGTGGAGGAGCTAATAGGGAAACATCCTGGAGAGTTGCAATAATAGCAGAGTTGTTGTGATGGGAGACTTTAATTTCCCAAACATAGATTGGAATATCCCCAAGGCAAGAGGATTGGATGGGGAGGAGTTCGTTAGGTGTGTTCAGGAGGGTTTCCTGACACAGCATGTGGACAAGCCTACAAGAGGAGAGGCTGTACTTGATCTGATACTGACCAATGAGCCTGGACAGGTGTCAGATCTCTCAGTGGGAGAGCATCTTGGGGATAGCGATCATAACTCTATCTCCTTTATGCTTGCATTGGAAAAAGAGAGGATCAGGCAAGCTAGGAAAGCGTTTATATGGAGAATGGGGAAATATAAAGACATTAGACAGCAAATTAGAGGAGTAAATTGGAAGGAGGTATTCTCGGGGAAATCTACTGAAGAGAGGTGGCAGTTTTTCAAGGAATGTCTGTCTAGGGTTCTACAGGACAATGTTCTGAGCAGACAGGGAGGAGTTGGTAGGTTAAAGGAACCGTGGTACACAAAAGCTGTGCATGACCTAGTCGAGAAGAAAAGGAAAGCGTACAAAAGGTTCAGAGAGCTTGACGAAGATAGGGATCTAGATGAGTATACGGCTTGTAGGAAGGGACGAAAGAAGGAAATTAGGAGAGCCAGAAGGGGGTCACGAGAAGGCCTTGGCAAGTAGAATTAAGGAAAACCCTAAGGCGTTCTATAAATATGTGAAGAGTAAAAGGATGAGACGTGAAGAAATAGGGCCTATAAAAGGTGAAGGCAGGAAAATCAGTACGGAACCAGTAGAAATGGCAGAGGTGCTCAATGAGTATTTTGCCTCGGTTTTCACAGAGGGAGGACCTGGGTGGATGTACTGTGGGCTTGCGGTGGACTGAAAAGATTGAGTATGTGGACTTTAACAAAGAGGTTGTGCTGGAATCTTTGAATGGCATCAAGATAGATAAGTCGCCGGGTCCGGATGGGATGTACCCCAGGTTACTGTGGGAGACGAGTGAAGAGATTGTAGAGCCTCTGGCCATGATCTTTGCATCGTCGATGGAGATGGGAGAGGTGCCGGAGGATTGCGGATGTGGTTCCTATTTTCAAGAAGGGGAATAGGGATAGCCCAGGACTTTACCGACCAGTGAGTCTAACCTCAGTGGTTGGTAAGCTGATGGAGAAGATCCTGAGGGACAAGATTTATGAGCATTTGGAGAGGTTTAGTATGCTCAAGAATACTCAGCATGGCTTTGTCAAAGGCAGATCGTGCCTTACGAGCCTGGTGGAGTTCTTCGAAAATGTGACTAAACACATTGACGAAGGGAAAGCGGTAGATGTGGTTTATATGGATTTTAGCAATGCGTTTGATGAGGTCCCCCATGCAAGGCTTCTCGAAAAAGTGAGAGAGCATGGGACTCAAGGGGCTGCTGCCCTGTGGATCCAGAACTGGCTTACCCAAAGGAGGCAGAGAGTGTGAATAGATGGGTCTTTTTCTAAATGGAGGTCAGTCACCAGTGGTGTGTCCCAGGGATCTGTTCTGGGACCCTTGCTGTTTGTCATTTTCATAAATGACCTGGATGAGGAAGTGGAGGGATGGGTTGGTAAGTTTGCCGACGACACAAAGGTTGGTGGGGTTGTGGATAGTCTGGAGGGATGTCAGAAGTTACAGAGGGACATATAGATAGGATGCAAGACTGGGCGGAGAAGTGGCAGATGGACTTCAACCCAGACAAATGCGTAGTGGTCCATTTTGGCAGGTCAAATGGGATGAAGGAGTACAATATTAAGACTCTTAGTACTGTGGAGGATCAGAAGGACCTTGGGGTCCGGGTCCATAGGACTCTAAAATCGGCCCCGCAGGTGGAGGAGGTGGTTAAGAAGACGTATGGTGTGCTGGCCTTTATCAATCGAGGGATTGAGTTTAGGAGTCCGGGGATAATGATGCAGCTATATAAGACCCTCGTCAGACCCCACTTGGAGTACTGTGCTCAGTTCTGGGTCGCCTCATTACAGGAAGGATGTGGAAAAGATTGAAAGGGTGCAGAGGTGATTTACAAGGATGTTGCCTGGATTGAGTGGCATGCCTTATGAGGATAGGCTGAGGGAGCTCGGTCTTTTCTCCTTGGAGAGACATAAGATGAGAGGAGACCTAATAGAGGTGTATAAGATGTTGAGAGGCATAGCTCGGGTGGACTCTGAGGCTTTTTCCCAGGGTGGAAATGGCTGCTACGAGAGGACACAGGTTTAAGGTGCTGGGGGATAGGTACAGGGGAAATGTTAGGGGGAAGTATTTCACACAGAGGGTGGTGGGCGAGTGGAATCGGCTGCCGTCAGTGGTGGTGGAGGCAAACTCAATAGGGTCTTTTAAGAAACTCCTGGATGAGTACATGAGACTTAATAGGATGGAGGGTTATAGGTAGGCCTAAAAGGTAGGGATATGTTCGGCACAACTTGTGGGGTCGAAGGGCCTGTTTTGTGCTGTAGTTTTCTATGTTTCTATGTAAAAAGAAATTTCCTCCTTTATGGTCATACTTCCACTGGTACAACTGGTCAAGCTAGTCAAGGCATTACTTACTTGATACAACTGTTCATAGCAAGGTCATGTGGATCCATCCTGCGACAGAAACGAATTGTGCTGATGGAATGGCTCCTCATGAACTGAGATGGGAAGAGGGCAAATAGCGAGGTGGTAAAGGCTTTAAACCCAATTGTCTTAATCTTTAGGTAGCAGTAGCTCAGGAACACATCTCTGCCGATTCCTACCGCCCAGCTGCCATATTACACTCTAAAGAGTGTTGACCAACATAAAGTGGAACTTCCCCCCCCCCCCCCCTCACTTAGAAGTCCTGCCTTGGAGAGCTGCCAACCAGATTGGCCAGCAGTCGTGAGTGGTCCCTCGGGGGCTTCAGATGGAGGGCCCACCAAGATCTGACGCGTCACTTTTGGGTTACCTCCTCCTGAGCTTTCATCCATCAGCCAGCCTAAAAATTGAGGCTGGACAGGAAACAGCCCTCGAGAAACTTAAAGCTGCGGAGACATGCCCCGACTTTTGCTCTTCTTATCTGCTCTGGTTTCCTTGCTGTTGGATGTAGTAATGGGGAAGCTTCCCTGCTGGGCTTTCACATATTGGATTAGAAAGGAACCCGATATACATTGGCAGAACACCAAGGTGGAATGGGGGAAAGAGAGAGTCAATACGAGAGAACCGTAAAAACTTCCAAATGAACATAAACAACTTGCATACTGGGCAACTAAAGGTCAGAGATAAACATGAGATAGTACATTTTAGTAGGAAGAATAAGGTGGTAGTATTGGGTAGTGGCAGTCATTGGACTAGTTGAATCATAGAATTCTTCAGTGCAGGAGGCCGCCATTCGGCCCATAAAGTCTGCACCGACCACAATCCCACCCAGGCCTATCCCCATAACCCTGTATGTTTACCCGAGCGAGTCCCCCTGACACTAAGGGTCAATTTAGTATGGCCAATCCACCTAACCCGCACATCTTTGGACTATGGGAGGAAACCGGAGCACCTGGTAGAAACCAAAGCAGACGCGGGAGAACGTGCAGATTCCACACAGACAGTGACCCAAGCCAGGAATTGAACCCGTGTCCCTGGCGCTGTGAGGCAGCAGCGCTAATCACTGTGCCACCGTGCCATAATCCAGAGGCCCAGGGTAATGCTCTGGGGATCCAGGTTCAAATCCCACAACAGATGGTGAAATCCAAATTCACTAAAAATTTGGATGACCATGAAACCTTTGTCATGTCTCAAAAACACATCTGCTTCACTAACGTCCTCCTTACAAGCATCTGGGGGCTGGTACCAAAATTGGGACAGCTGTCTCACAAACTAGTCAAGCAACAGGCTGACAATCACACTCATGGAATCATACTTTACAGGTAATGCCCCAGACACTGCCATCACCAGCAGGACAGACACAGCACTGATATACAGTCAGGAGGAGTTGACCTGGGAGTCGTCCTCAACACCGACTCTGGGCCCCATGAAGTCTCATGGCTTCAGACCAAACATGGATAAGGAAATCTCCAGCTGATGAATCGGTGCTCCTCCACTTTGAATCCCACTTGGAGGAAGCACTGAGGGTGGAAAAAGCACAGCAGGCACCCTGAATGGGGGACTTCAATGTCTATCACCAAGAGGCGGCACGGTAGCACAGTGGAGGCGGCGCGGTAGCACAGTGGTTAGCACTGCTGCTTCACAGCTCCAGGGACCTGGGTTCGATTCCCGGCTTGGGTCACTGTCTGTGTGGAGTTTGCACATTCTCCCCGTGTCTGCGTGGGTTTCCTCCGGGTGCTCCGGTTTCCTCCCACAGTCCAAAGATGTGCAGGTTAGGTCGATTGGCCATGCTAAAATTGCCCCTTGATGTCCTGAGATGTGTAGGTTAGAGGGATTAGCGGGTAAATGTGTAGGGATATGGGGGTAGGGCCTGGGTGGGATTGTGGTCGGTGCAGACTCGATGGGCCGAATGGCCTGTTTCTGCACTGTAGGGTTTCTATGATTTCTATGATTTCTTGGTAGCATCATCACAGACTGAGCTGGCTGTGTGCTAAACAACAAGCATCCTCTGAATGAATAAAACTAAACTTGGAAAGTGCAAGTTTGTGGGGTAGAGGAACAAAGAGATCTCAGAATACAAATTAACCAATCTCAAAGTTGTGGCACAGGTTAGCAAAACCAGAAGATAATCAAACCAAGCAGAAGATCTTGTTTCTGGGATAGAATTGAAAGAGAAGGAAGCTACGTTGAACCTGTATTGACCATACTACAAGTGTTGTGCATAGCTGTGTTTGCTCTATTATTTAATCAAGGATTTGAAGGTGCAGAGCAGGTAGAGAAGATTTACAAGGATGATACCAGAAATATGGGGGTATACCTATCAAGAAGGAATCGACAGCTGGGTCTCTTTTCTCTTGGGGAAAAATAAGGCCAAGGAGTGACTTAATAAAGGACTTAAAAATTGTGAAATGCTTCAAAATTGGATACAAGGAGGATGCTTTAATTTGTGAAAAGCATAACTGGAGGCCATCAATATAAAATAGTAACCAAGAAATCCAATGGAAAATTTAGCCAGAGTTGTGAGAATATGGAACCAGCTAAGACTGGTTGAAGAAAATAGTCATGATGACGAAGGAGCAGCGCGCCGAAAGCTAGTGGCGTTTGCTACCAAATAAACCTGTTGGACTTTAACCTGGTGTTGTTAGACTCCTTACTGTGAAGAAAATAGCACAGATGCATTTAAAGAGGGACTGGACAAACATGAGAGATAAGGGAATAGAAGGCTGTGATCATTGATCTAGAATGAGGTGAGATAAAAGGAAACTCGTGGAGCATACATACAGGCATGGTCTGGTTGGGTCAGATGATCTGTTTCTGTGCCATATATCTTATATAATCATAAAGAGCTCATCTAAAAGTCAGCAGACTTCCAACAATGGAGAGGTCCCCATGAACAATCAACCTCGATAATGTGACTCAAATCAAGAGTGGCATTTGAACCCACAATCTTAAGCTTAAGGAGGTGAAGCAACTATCAGCAAGATGATACTTTCAAAATTTGAGATGAAACGATTCAAGACAGCAAGTCATGAGAATATTGATGACAAGTGACTAGCTTATATCTAGGAAATATCTGTCACAAGATTATCATTCATATAGGAAGCATACATCAGAACTTCTGGGTGGAAGAATTGACTACAGATTCAAGGTATGAAACAAGAACAGTTAACCATTTATTTTATGATGCAGAACGAGTTGTTGTACAGAGTGAAATTGTAAATAATTTCAAGTTAAAAAGTTGAATTGACCTAATCTCCTCAAACCCGAGACAATGACTTTTCCATAAGTGCCAGTTTGTTCTAAATCAGGGTTAACACATGGAAAGCTCTAACAACCTCCTTCACTGTCAGCCGAGGCTCAGCTGGTAACATTCTTGCTGAGGCAGAAGTTGATGTGTCAAGTCCTGGCTACAAATCTTTGCTCACTGCATATGTGCAAAGTGCTTCCATAATGTTGATGTAACATGGGGTCAATTCAAGATGTTACAAAGGCATTGTGTGCTTTGCCAGCCACAAATCAATTCAGCTTTTTTTGTTGGTGTGCACAGTAGTCACTAAGGCAGGTAAGAGCTTCCACAGTGGCTAAATGGAGCTCTCCAAGCCCACTGCTGAATTTCATCAGGGGAAAGTGTATTGATTGGAGCAGCTGCAGTACGGGTTCCCGGCAAGGCCACAGTTGTGCTCATTTTTTGCACAACAGCTTTGGTCAGTGCGGAAATGCCTGAGTGCCTAATGTTGGCATTGCAGGTTGAAGCCAGGTGAGCAGGCTGTGGAATGTATGGTGAGGAAGTGCTTTTCAATGGTGGTGTGTTGGTTCCATTCCTGCTGCCATGGGACCTCTGCTGTTATTTCTTGGCGCTGTGGTCTGAGCAGGGGCTGGCATGATGCCAGGTGAACAGATGGATTGTTACAGTCCTTGTATAGCAGCAAGCTTTTGTTGATGTCAACTTTCTCCAGCAGTTTTGTTGCAATCTTCCTGATATCCTGCGACCTTCGCATGATGGTGTAAAGCTGCGGGAATTCAGCACAAAGTGGGAAATGAAACAAACTGCAAAAATGGCAACAGTCAAGATGGCGCAAAGAATTTTGCTCGCAATGTTGAATTGGCAACTTTTGTTCTGTGGCATCACCAACTGCATAACTGTGCATTATCAGACAACATCACTGGCACAAAAGATATTTATAATGGCATAAGACTACAGCGCTGTGTTAGAGACAGACAAGAAACTTGGAGACGCAGTTCCTGGGAAGCTGTGCCAACAAAACTCTTGGCAACCTAGCCAAGGAGGTTCTGTAGGATTGTGCCATTCAATTGACCACCTTGGAGAGCCTCGGATAGGATACAGCTGGTGAACATGACTCATGGACCAAATCAATTGAGTGGGCAAGTGAAAGAACCTACGTACCAGGGGCCATGTTAGACAACTCTGGAACTGCATGTACTGCCACATCAGCAGCGAGTGATGTGGTCGTTTGCACGAGATATATATTTGTCATGTTGACCATTTAAAGTGAAACTTATCTTTTTATTTGAAGTATCTTTTGCCGATTAGTTCATGTGAACTTTGCATTAGTTCTGATCAAAGTAGAAGCTACAAAATGTAGAATCTTGTTGGTAACCTTTTCCTTTGGGGGGTGGAGATCATTCACTAAATTTGGTTCACCACTTCAGCTTGGGGATTGTAACGAGACAATCTTGCACTTTAATATTTTTGACTTGTGAATTTGGGTGAACATAATTTTTCAGTGATTTGCAATTGCAAAACTGCTCGATTAAAAGATTTCCAGTGAATGCACACTTTGGAATTTGTAATTCAATTTTAATTTCACCAAATTTGTTTGGTAAATGCAGTAATGACTTGGCAGCTTCCAAACTGATCTGTGTGTGTGCGCCACAAGCAGCCAGGAATTATAAATTATATATCAGAACACCAATATATTCTGTCCGCCTTTGAGTAACCAAAGAAATGTCAATCAATCAACATATTAACAGTGACAATCCATTATATCGCCCCCACTGAACACTCAAACCTGACAGCAAAGTAGAAGTGCACAACAATTTTGTGCACTCATGACATTTCTTGAAAAGGGACATGACACTGTAATTAGTGTTTGATGAAGTAGGACATAATTATTTGTTATAACAAATGCTGCTGTGGCAGTTTCTTATTAATTCTATATATAGCAGTTATATTCAATTCTCTAGAGAGTACAGGTATCCAAAAGCAAAATAAATGCTTTGAGACAATTTGAAGTTACTGTAGTTTGCAAGTTTCTGTTCCAGCCCAAAACCTTGCCATCATGAGAGTAGGTGTATTAAGAAAACTTGTGGCATGAAGACTACATGGTGTACTTTATGCACACTTTTTTAAGATTCTTAATTAAATAGAACACTGCAATTGTAAGAGGGTGTGAGGAGAGACTGGCAGATAACCTAAAAGGGAATCTCAAAATTTCTAAGAGAGATTCAAATAGTAAAAGGGTGATAAGTGGAGAAATGAGGTCGATAAGGATCAAGAAAGGGGTTTTTGCAAGTGGAGGCAAGGGCATGTCTGAGGTATATTAATGAATCTGTCTTGACTATGGAGACAGGTGTTGCCCAGTTCATGAAAGGAGGTAATTCAGATACCTGAAGTACTGAAAATTGATGAAGAGATGGTATTGGATAGACGGTAATTGATGAGGCACCGGAATCGGATGAGATGTATTCGAGGATGCTGAAAAAAGCGAGTGTGGGAACTGCTGAGACACTGGTCACAAATTTTCAATCACTCTTAGACTCAGGAATGGATGGTGCCAGAGGACTGGAGAACTGCAAATGCTACACTCATTTTTCATTAAGAGGTAAATACAAGTCCAGCAACTACAATCAGTAAGTTTAACCATAATGTGTAACAAAATTAGTAGTCGCTTGAGCAAATGTGGATTTATTAATTGAAGGCAAAATGTGTTTAACAAACTTGCTTGAGTTTTTTTTGATGAGTTAACAGAGGTGGGTCGATTAGGCCACCACCGTTGATGTGGTGTACATGGATTTCCAAGAGCCATTTGATAAGAGTGCCGTGCAGCAGACTTGTGAGCAAAGTTAGGCCTCAAGGAATAAAAGGAACAATAGCAACATGGACGCAAACTTGGCTGAGTGTGGAAACAAACTCGTGATGAATGGCTGTTCTATGGACTGGAAGAAAGCTTATAGTGGAATTCCCTAGGGATCAGTTAGGAAACTTGCTCTTCCTGATGTATATTAGTGACCTCGGCCTTAATGTACAGGGAACAATCCCAAAATCTGATGACATTAAACTTGGAAGTATTGTGAACCACGAGGATAGCTTAGAACTTCAAAGTGAGATATACGGGTTGGCAAAATGGGCAGGCAAGTGGCAAATGAAATTTAACAGAGAAGTGTGAAGTGACTAATATTGTTAGGAAGAATGCAGAGAGACAATGTAAAGTGTACAAGTCTAAAGGGGATGCAGGATCAGAGGGAACTGGGTGTATATGTGGATAAATAATTGAATGTGGCAGGACAGGTCAAAAGGGCAGAATGCAAATAAACCAATGGCATCTCGAGTTTGATCAATAGGGACATCAAGTACAAAAGGGCATTCAAAGTGATGTTATATTTTATATGGGTTTGGCCTCAGCTGGAGTCGTGTGTCCAGTTCTGGGGACCATTCTTCAGAATGTGTAAACATCAGAAAGGTTACAGAAAAGATGAGAATGGATGCAGGGATAAGGAACTTCAATTACACAGAAAGATTGGAGCAGTTGCGACTGATCATAGAAATCATAGAAACCCTACAGTGCAGAAGGAGGCCATTCGGCCCATCGAGTCTGCACCGACCACAATCCCACCCAGGCCCTACCCCCACATATTTTACCCGCTAATCCCTCTAACCTACGCATCTCAGGACTCTAAGGGGCAATTTTTAACCTGGCCAATCAACCTAACCCGCACATCTTTGGACTGTGGGTGGAAACCGGAGCACCCGGAGGAAACCCACGCAGACACGAGGAGAATGTGCAAACTCCACACAGACAGTGACCCAAGCCGGGAATCAAACCCAGGTCCCTGGAGCTGTGAAGCAGCAGTGCTAACCACTGTGCTACCGTGCCACCCTTGATCTTAGAGAAGCAAAGGGGTTGACAAGAAATTTGATGGAGGTATTCAAAATAATGAGTGATCGGGACAGAATAGATGGGGTGAAACAATTTCCATTGGTGGAAGGATCGACAATGAGGAGGCACAGATTTAAGGTAATCAGCAAAAAAAGCAAAGTTGACATGATGAAAAACCTTTTCCTGCAGTCAATGGTTCGGATCTGGAATGCACTGCCCATTTGTATGGAAGAGGAAAGATCAATTGAAGACTTCAACAAGGAATTGGATTATCTGAACAGGAAAGGTTTGCCGGTCTAGAAGGAAAAGGCAGAGGAGTGGCAGCAGGTGAATTTCTTCTTGACTAGTTCAGCGCAGGAATGACCAGCCAAATGGCCTCCTCTGTGCTAGAACTATTCTGATTGTGATTCTGTAACTTTTGTTCTAAAAGTCCAACTTTACTGGAAGCTGGCCCAGAATCATCTGTAGTTTCGATGCTCTTGTTTACTTCACAATACAATTGGGTTTATCGTGTTAACAAATCCGACATTTCAGAGGATAAAACACTCTCTTAGGATAAGTTACAAGCAAGGCAGTCTACTAAAAAAGAGTAAGTGAGCTACACTCAGCCGCAAATGCGACAAAATTCCTCAGGATCTCTCAATTGCTCCCCTCACTTTCAAACGCTTCCCAAACAATCTTCTTTTAGAACCCCAATTTCAATTTCTCATCCTTACTTCCATTTTTCTTCATTATTAGTGCCCACCTTATCCCTTCTCTCCTCTTTTGACAATGCGCTTCAGGATGGCAAGCTCAATGTTCTATATAGATTCAACGTATTTTAAAGAGAAAGTAATGTGAGTGCTTAAGTGCAAGTACCATATTACATAAACCACTCTGAGTTGCTCATTAACAGTAACAGAGAAATTAAATTTTAACGTACAAGTGAAGACATGAATCAAGAAAAATGTCATATTTCACAATCAGGATAGAAATGCAGTCATTAGTAACTTATTGAGGTATTATGTTTGGGGTAAATTCAAACGTTGTGACAGAATCTGCTTCTTGCAACCACGTAGTGTGTTTAAATTGCAATTTTCAAAATCATTGTTACAGACACAAGGGAGGTTAATTGAAACTGCCCTGATTTTCCCACACTCTACTGGTCAATAAACAGAAACATGTTTTTTATTATCCTGCTTTCCCCCTTTGTAAATGGTGGCATGTTTTCCCCAACCATTCAATTTGGAAAGGTTCCAATCCTCTATTAATGATTTGTAAAGCAAACCTGAGGAAAGATGAAAATACAAGGGTTCGTTTATAAACACGAGGGGGGAGTTTAGCAACTTCCACTCCTTTTTGTGCTCCCTATAAATGGGGGATAAGGGAAAAGGAAGAGGGTTCCAGGCATAACCACAATAAAAATACAAGGATCGGTTTTACATGTATCCAGAATCATGAGTCAATTGAAATGTTCCTTCCATAGGGAGATTGATCGACTGTAGAATGCCCCCAATTTTCCAGACTGTGGCTGGCACAGCAGGAGAAGACACTGGAGGTACAAGCTCAGAGTTGGCAGATTTGATGAGTGTTTGAAGTCTTTCTGCTGCCAGCGGTTTTTGAGGGTAGACAGCACAGGTGGTTGCCTGGAGTTGGGTTTGCTTTGATAGTCAAACAGCAAATGCTGGAGTTAGGTTCCAAAAGCCAAGATCATAGCACAGCTTTGGGGGGGGGGGGGGGGTCATGTGACACACTCTCCTGTACGTTGGACACTTAATGTATATTCCCAAGGCTGGAATTTAGGTGTTTAATTGGAGTCAGGATCCTTTTTTTTTGGAGACATGGTTGTTGGGTTAACTTAATTGATGCTCTGTCATGTCAAAGCTGTTATGATTGCTAATGCTTTGGACACTAAAACCCTGATGGAAGATTACAACTTGCGACAGTTTCCTTTGTTCAGAATTAGCTGGACCAAACTCCTCATTGTCGTGGCCATGGCGACCTTGAAACTGCTGCAAGGCATCAGGTGACTTGGCTGAACCATTTGCAATTCAGCAATTCTCCATTTGTGATCAGGTAATCCAATCAGCAATTCCCCATTTTTAACAGCCCAGAAAAACCATGACTTTATAAAGTAGCCATTGATGTGGAGATGCCGGCGTTGGACTGGGGTAAACACAGTAAGAAGTCTCACAACACCAGGTTAAAGCCCAACAGGTTTATTTGGTAGCAAAAGCCACTAGCTTTCGGAGCGCTGCTCCTTCATCAGGTGAAGGAGCATCACCTGATGAAGGAGCAGCGCTTCGAAAGCTAGTGGCTTTTGCTACCAAATAAACCTGTTGAACTTTAACCTGGTGTTGTGAGACTTCTTACTTTGTAAAGTAGTCCAGTTGATGAATCTATATATTTTTTCTGTTACATCTAAATCATGAAGCCATATTGCATTAAATCTTTTCCTATCATTTTATCATCAGTACAATTAGTTTGGCATTGCTGCTTTGCAGGCTCTGGAGCATATTCACACCTTTACTTACCTTGCAATGCTTCTCCATCCCCATGCAACTTGACCTTCTAAAATAGTGACGGACAACCTAGGCTGGTGAGTGGACCACATGAGTGGCTCTCCTTCATATTAGTGGTCCGCAAGATTGAAATTGGGCATATGCACTGAGCATGACCCCATGAGTAAGATTAAATACATTTAATTCACATCAAATACTTCATAATGTGTTACAGAAAATGTTTAATCATTCATATAATGGAACTATGAACTTCAAACTAGAAAAACAGAAGACTTTATACTTACCTATAAACTTAGTTTGCTATCAAAGATAATACTACTGACAACTAAAAGATATAATTTACTTACCTTTATTTTAATAAACCCTACTGCGCCCAATAAGCTTTACTATTGCTATGATAAAAATCTAATGAAGAAAACCTTCCATTAGCAATAAATTCCACTAGTTTTTAAAAGATAAATGAGGTAAACAAATAAAACACTCACCAATCAACGCTCCACTCTCAGTCTCTCCCTTTCTCGCGCTCCTTCACCTCCCGGCTCCACACGTGGTCTTGCAAACTCCGTTCACATATACTCAACAAAATGTCACGCGAGCCGCACTTGGAACCCTGATGGGCCACACACAGGTTGCCCAGCACTGCTCAAAAGGCGAGACATTTTACATATCCATCTGATCCATATAAAATATTTACATACAAATTAGGAGCAAGAGTAGACCATTTGGCCCCTCAAGCCTGCTGCACCATTCAATAAGATGATTTGATCTGATTGTAACCTCAATCCCAATACCAATAACCTTTCACCCACTCGTTCATCAAGAGTCTATCTGGCTCTGCCTCAAAAATGTTCAAAGATTCTGCTTCCACTGCCTTGGAGGAAGAGAGTTCCGGAGACTCTCAATCCTCTGTATTTAGCAGTATAAATAATTTAACTGCTGCTCACCTCAGAGCAGTTGACTGGGTCACATAATGCATTTAGTGTTTGCTACTCTAGCCGAATGCCTCGCAGTATGAGCTCAATGGTTTACCAATATCCAATGCTGCTGTGGATCAGGCTGAAGTATGGACTGGCTGGGACTGACTGGCACATCATCTAATAGGTCAGGTGTGCAGGACAGCACTTTCAGGCTACTTTTCAGCACAGCACTCAGCCATTCAAATCAGGACCTCATTATTTAAATGCTATGGAATTCTCTTGTACCTGTAAGATATTTTGAAAGATACTTCAATTCTACTGGAAATTAAAGCAGAGGAGTCTATTTCGCACAGTTACAGGAATTAACATTCATCTTATTCATTGGTTAAACATCGGAACAGGCCATTCAGCCCCGTGGGTCCGTTCCACCATTCAGTTACGTCACAATTAACCTATTCTTCAAATTTGTTACCTGTCTTTGGTTCTGTCACCATGTTTGTACCAACTAAAAGTTTGCATATCTCAGTCTTGAAATATTCACTTGACTCCGTGTCCAACAGCCTCCGAAAAGAGAACTCTGGATTGTGAAAAGTGCTTCCATTATTTGAAAGCTGTATTTACTATTAAACAGTCTTCCTCCACAGTCATTAAGTTCGCTATTGTTGGAGATCAAGCAAAAGCATACAGCCTGTCGTATATAAATTCAGGCAGGCTGCATCAAGATGTGGAGATGCCGGCGTTGGACTGGGGTAAACACAGTAAGAAGTTTAACAACACCAGGTTAAAGTCCAACAGGTTTATTTGGTAGCAAAAGCCACACAAGCTTTCGAGGCTCTGAGCCCCTTCTTCAGGTGAGTGGGAATTCTGTTCACAAACAGAACTTATAAGACACAGACTCAATTTACATGAATAATGGTTGGAATGCGAATACTTACAACTAATCCAGTCTTTAAGAAACAAAACAATGGGAGTGGAGAGAGCATCAAGACAGGCTAAAAAGATGTGTATTGTCTCCAGACAAGACAGCCAGTGAAACTCTGCAGGTCCACGCAACTGTGGGAGTTACAAATAGTGTGACATAAATTCTGATTCTAGGATCGCATGATAAAGACTCAGGAGGAAAAAAGCAGAAATATTTATGTGAAATAGTGTGACATAAACCCAATATCCCGGTTGAGGCCGTCCTTGTGTGTGCGGAACCTGGCTATCAGTTTCTGCTCCGCGACTCTGCGCTGTCGTGTGTCGCGAAGGCCGCCTTGGAGAACGCTTACCCGAATATCAGAGGCCGAATGCCCGTGACCGCTGAAGTGCTCCCCAACAGGAAGAGAACAGTCTTGCCTGGTGATTGTCGAGCGGTGTTCATTCATCCGTTGTCGCAGCGTCTGCATAGTTTCCCCAATGTACCATGCCTCGGGACATCCTTTCTTGCAGCGTATCAGGTAGACAACGTTGGCCGAGTTGCAAGAGTATGTACCGTGTACCTGGTGGATGGTGTTCTCACGTGAGATGATGGCATCTGTGTCGATGATCCGGCACGTCTTGCAGAGGTTGCTGTGGCAGGGTTGTGTGGTGTCTTGGTCACTGTTCTCCTGAAGGCTGGGTAGTTTGCTGCGGACAATGGTCTGTTTGAGGTTGTGCGGTTGTTTGAAGGCAAGAAGTGGGGGTGTGGGGATGGCCTTGGCGAGATGTTCGTCTTCATCAATGACATGTTGAAGGCTCCGGAGGAGATGCCGTAGCTTCTCCGCTCCGGGGAAGTACTGGACAACGAAGGGTACTCTGTCCACTGTGTCCCGTGTTTGTCTTCTGAGGAGGTCGGTGCGGTTTTTCGCTGTGGCGCGTTGGAACTGTTGATCAATGAGTCTAGCGCCATATCCTGTTCTTATGAGGGCATCTTTCAGCGTCTGGAGGTGTCTGTTGCGATCCTCCTCATCCGAGCAGATCCTGTGTATACGGAGGGCTTGTCCGTAGGGGATGGCTTCTTTAACGTGTTTAGGGTGGAAGCTGGAGAAGTGGAGCATCGTGAGGTTATCCGTGGGCTTGCGGTACAGTGAGGTGCTGAGGTGACCGTCCTTAATGGAGATGCGCGTGTCCAAGAATGCAACCGATTCCGGAGAGTAGTCTATGGTGAGCCTGATGGTGGGATGGAACTTGTTGATGTCATCATAGAGTTGTTTCAGTGATTGTTCACCATGAGTCCAAAGGAAGAAAATGTCATCGATGTATCTAGTGTATAGCACCGGTTGAAGGTCCCGTGCGGTGAAGAAGTTTCACTGGCTGTCTTGTCTGGAGACAATACACATCTTTTTAGCCTGTCTTGATGCTCTCTCCACTCCCATTGTTTTGTTTCTTAAAGACTGGATTAGTTGTAAGTATTCGCATTCCAACCATTATTCATGTAAATTGAGTCTGTGTCTTATAAGTTCTGTTTGTGAACAGAATTCCCACTCACCTGAAGAAGGGGCTCAGAGCCTCGAAAGCTTGTGTGGCTTTTGCTACCAAATAAACCTGTTGGACTTTAACCTGGTGTTGTTAAACTTCTTACTGAGGCTGCATCAATACAGGAAAGCAGGAAAATCCACACACGGGTGAGAAGTGCCCCCTCTGCAGTTGCTGCATCACAAAATACAACCTTCCTGATTTTACTGATAAATGGACTGTCACATTTTAAGATTTATATTTTCTTGTTGTGCATCCTCCACCAAAGGAAATAGTTCCTCTGCATCTGGTCAATTAGTTTATCACTTTAAACACCTCAATTAGATCATTCCGAAACCTTGTAAACTCAAGGAAATAACAAGCCAAGTTTGTCTAACCCGTCTTTATAATTGAAACCTTTAGGGTATCAGGTCCTGTTCACCCATCACTGCTGCCCTCTGACCCGGATTGCTCCCCCATTTACGTAACTATCTCCAACCCTTAGGGGTTTCTGTGCTCCTCCAATTCTAGCCTTTTGTGCACTTTTAGCAGCCATGCCTTTAGCTTCCTGGGCCCCGAAGCTCTGGAATTCCTTTGTGAAATCTCCCCCTCCGACTTTAAGACGCGCGATCAAGCCCATCTCTGACCAAGCTTTTGGTCGCTCTTCCTAAAACCTCGTGTTTCGGCATCAAACTTTCTATAGTGCTCTTGCAGAGCATCATGAACCAATGCCTCCTTCCAACCGGAGCTGTTCAATATCCAAATAATGAATCATCATCAGTAATGACCAACACAAATCCTGACATGAGTCAGGACAAAGTGAATTCACCATCAGTGTGTGCTATATAGATTGGTGTCCTGCAACTTCTGATGCTCCATCTAGTGGGGGATGTGTGCAGCTGTCAAATACTCAAAGCAATGCACATACGCAGCATTTTATTAGATAGTTGAGCATGAATTTAACATTTCAAGATCATGGCTGAATCACATTCGCACATCACTTCAATGTACAAATGCTATAAACATCAATGAGAGCTTGCAACTCAAACAAAACTCACCCACCTTTTCATTGTGCAATGATTTGACACCTCCTCTGAGGTCAGGTGTTGGAGGTCAGCAGCAAAGACACTTTGCACAGACCTCAAAAGAAGCCTCACAAAGATCTCCAATGATCTCTGGGGTGAGAATGTCACCTCCCCTCACCGTGCAGTGAATATCAGTGTTCTTTAATGTGGATTCCAAGTGTGGAGTTGCAGTAATAACAAGTTATCCAAGCAGCCAGTCACACTGAAATATTACCACAAAACAGTGACTATTCAGTTAGCCGGCTGCACACACCTGATTGAACAAAGTGCAACTTTTTATGGTGTTCCTACGAGCTATGAGAGAATGAATAATGGGAAACTTTTTTTAAAATCCAATTCAATCAAATCAAAGTCCAATTCAGAGTCTCAACAAGTGAGACATTCCCGATCCAAGCTGACAAGACAAGGCTCTCACCTCCTGTCTTGGGCTTGATCTACATGATCCAAGCTGATTGGAGTAGGCATAGCTCCTCCTCCAAGGCTTGATCTCATTTGCATCTTAGCCAAAAGGCCGAGATGCCGCTTTTAAAAATTACTTCAAATGAAGTAAAATGTAACCTAATGACTTCAACCAAGCACAGCATGTCGATACTACACTTGATCTTAGCCAAAAGGCCGGAAACTCTTTTTTAATACTTTTCCAATTCAATCAAATCAAGTCCAATTCAGAGTCTCAACAAGTTGAGACATTTCCGATCCAGGCTGACAAGACAGGGCCTTCACACCTGTCTTGGGCCTGATCTACATGAGCCCAGCTGATTGGAGGAGGAGCAGGGTTCCTCCCCAAGGCTGGATCTCATTTGCATCTTAGCCAAAAGGCCGAGATACCACTTTTAAAAATTGCTTCATATGAATATGAAGCTTAAATGTAACCCAATGACCTCAACCAAGCGCAGCATCCAATCCATACTACACTTGATCTTAGCCAAAAGGCCGGAAACTCTTTTTTTTTCTTTTAAAGGCCGGAAACTCTTACTGCATTAAGCAGGGATGGGAAGAAAGACACAACCTGGGGCAAAGCAGTAAATGACAGACTGCAACTTAATGATCTCCACATTAATCTGCACCTGAATTTCCAGTTAGATTCAGAAGAGCAATGGTGGCCAACACTGAATGGGTAGTCAAAACCCTTGCAGAATTCAAACCTATGTGATTAGAGAAGGAAAAACAGCCATTTGCTCCACTCAAGCTTCCACACAAACAGCTGTCCCAATCCAACGCACTTGTTTTCTTTCTATATCCCTTGATGTCCTTCCTTCAACCACACAAAGCAATTCTTAAATGTTGAGTGTGGTTGAAGCAGAGACCAACTCTTACAATGCATTGCACAACTTCACAATCCTTCAAGCTTCTGCTCTCTGTCCCAAATCTCTTCCATCTGTTCTTACATCCGTATCCCCTTTGTTCAAGACTCCTCACACACAACTGATTTGATTCCCCTAAAATCACACATTCATTTCCTCTATTCTACCAACGGCACATTTTTTCCTGTCCTTCTGTATTTGTACTTCCTCAGAGGAAGCAGCATTTGAATGAATCTATGCACTTTTAATCATAGAATCATAGAATCCCTACAGTGCAGAAGGAGGCCATTCGGCCCATCGAGTCTGCACCGACCACAATCCCACTCATGTTGTCCCAACCTCCTTCCTTACAATTTGAAGATGTGTCAGGTATTTTTTCAGTAAAACACACTCTTAGAATTTTCAGATCAGCTGAAAACACTTGCATGCACCAATCATTGACACTCCCATAATCATTCTGAGTGCCTCACATTCATGAGTGTGCTCACACTATTTCAAACCTCAATCTGTGTATGATTGTACAGTCGAAGGGTGTTAAAATGGGGTCACGTTTGCGGTCGGAACTGGACATTCTTCCCTCATGCATATTTCTCCAATCCTTTGAAGAACAACAGGCTGAGGAACGCTTGGCGAAATGAAACGAGATACAAAAATCAGTTGTTTTAGCGACATGTGAATGGACAGAGTCACGAAGCAAAAGTTCCACTTAATCTCACTCTTCTGTTCAAACCAGTGCTTGCAGAGGATGCACATCATCAGAGTCAGGTTTATTGGTGTAAGTGAGCCCATGCTGGAAGCAATCAGCCTTCTGCTAAATTTGACATAATGAAGATTCCAGAAAGGATCAGATTAGACCAGTTCCTCCATGAAGCACAGATCAAGCCCTTCCACCAGCTAGTGAGGTGAAACTTTCGAGCAAACTCTTAAAACACAGACTAGAATATTGTTTAATACATCATCTTTAACACAAAGATTCTCTTGCTTCACTGAAACAAATCATTTATAAATGGTTACTTCAATCGGAGGAAGCAATGAACTGTGCAACCTTTGCCTCCAAAAATGAAGTCCATTATTTCTGCATTTAAATGTCTTTATTTCCCCATTTGTACTGCAGCATGTTTAACCCCCAAATTACATTTTCCTCATTACAATTCTGTGCAATAATAAGCAGAAACCCTAACCCTTTCACATTATCTAGCTGGGTTTGTGAAACAGAAATGACTAGTTTTCAAAAAACTGAAGTCAACCATTAAATAAATGCTTACGTCCAGAGGTTTCAAACAGGCAGTGGAGATGATCCAAGCGACATGTGGATTGCAAACACACAGAGACAACTTATAGTGTGAAAAAACTGACAAGGTATTAAAATGCCCAGTCTCTGGAGCCATCTGCTGGATATACAATGTAATTACATTCTAATGCAAGATACTACTGCACAACAAAATTCAACAGCCTGGATCTCAACAGCAACAAATACTAACAAGTTTGTAATGATTCCAAGACGTAATGGCACCACAATTTCCTTGAAGCCCACTCTGCTTGAATTTAGAAATCGCTATTCACTTGAAAGGACTTTGGGGAAGAAAAAAAATTAAAGAGAACATATACAATTATTAAAAAGACTTACTAAGCTGAAGGCAGACCTCAAGAAGCATGACACCAAAAGCAGCATGGCTTTGCTGGAATTACACCGCGCCACTAGCCCTCCTCATTTACCTCCCCAGTGGACTCATATTATGGCCGCAAGAGCAAGCTCCCACTAAAGTAAAGTCACCATCGTCCCAGGTGATCATAGGCTGACCTCCCTAAAGTTGAGAGCTGGCTCGACTGGTGGTGATTTAACCTGAGGATCACCACACCTCAGGTGAGGGGTAAGGTTGAGAAGGCAGGGCCTTCATGAATAACCTTAGCTAGCGTAGGAATTGAACCCACGCTGTTGGCGTCGCTCTGCATCACAAACCAGCTGTCCAGCCAACTGAGCTAAACCAGCATCCACTGCAGCCTACGCAAAAGGCAAGCATGTAATTTTAACCAGTCAGCTGTGCCAGTGACTGTAAAATCAAGATTGGTGTGATATGAGGGGTGAAGTTTTGCCACCGTTAGGTCTATTTCCAGGTGCAGTGTTCAAATAGCGACCTTTACCGTTTACCCAACAGACCATGCCTATATGCTCAGCAAGCTGCAAGGTACGAATGATTTGTTGGTTCGTGAAGCACTGATTGAGCTTACAATCCACAGGAACAAGTTGCAAGAACCAAACACGTACAGGTAAGAGGAGAAACTGCACATTGAAAAAGACAACAAACCTGCCAAGATTAGGATGCTATACAAACAGCCCGTCTCGAGTTGATGGTGTGGCGTCAGCTTGGAGGGATGATAAATGGACAAGGCCAGAATTGCACAGGCGCAGCTCAAAACAGCTGTATAGAAAAATGGTAAAGCATCCTCCTTCCAACAAGTTGGAGCTCTCAACAAATCACCTTGCCATGAGCAATGTCATGGGAAATCTAATATATGCTGCACCCAGTATCTTTTTGTAGAGTGTCCATAACCAAGTGATGGAGGTCACATTTAAGTTCACATGGAAACCAGGTTATATTAATTGCTTTTCATTTATTGTAATGCTGGATGAACAGTTGTTCAAGAACAATTCTAGTTCAAGAACTAGAATTTAAAGCTCATTTAAAACCCACTCAGGCCAGAATCATGCAAGCTATTGTTGAAATACTAATAACCTTGTATTGGTGATACCAATGGGAAGAAAACCACTAACATGTTGTAATTATTGTAAAATGCAATTCACTTGATAAGACACCACAGAGCCATTTGATGCCACCCAAATATACTTCATATTTGGCAGCACAGTGGTTAGCACTACTGCCTCACAGCGCCAGGGACCCGGGTTCAATTCCCGGCTTGGGTCACTGTCTGTGTGGAGTCTGCACATTCTCCCCGCGTCTGCGTGGGTTTCCTCCAGGTTCCTCCCACAGTCCAAAAGGTGTGCAGGTTGTGTGTATTGGCCATGATAAATTCTCCCTCAGTGTACCCAGACAGGCACCGGAGTGTGGCGACGAAGGGATTTTCAGTGACTTCATTGCAATAAGCTAACTTGTGACACGAATAAATAAACTTAATCCATATTTTTCCAAGCCTGAAAGGAGAAACTTACATGTTCCCAATGTGAACGTGTTTCTTTGAGAAGCACTGACAAAAAGATCTCCCATTAATCTTCTCCCAACTTAAATCATTGACACACAAAGTCTTCTTTATAGAACACAATTTCCCTCAAAATATTTTTTAAAATGCCTTCTCATACCACTGTAAATAAATCTCCACAAACATCTTCCTATTTATACAAATAGGTTCACAGAAAAAGGCAACTGCTGCAATCCATTTTCAACACAATTTCCACTTTGAAAGCTGACCATTTGCAATCTTCATTTTGCATTGTTGCAGATATCTTCAACCTCTCTTTACACCAATCTGAGGTCCCTATCTGCTTCAAGACGACCACCATCATCCCGGTACCAAAGAAAAGCCAAGCAACGTTCCTTAATGACTATCGGCCAGTGGCTCTGACATCCATCATTATGAAGTGCTTCGAAAGGAAGGAATCAATTGCAGCCTCCCAGACAGCCTGGATCCACCACAGTTTGCCTACCGCCGCAACAGGTCCACAGCAGATGACATTTCTCCGGCCCTGCACTCAACCCTGAAACACCTAGATAACAAGGACACCCATGTCAGACTCCTATTTATTCACTACAGCTCAGCCTTCAACACCATCATTCCTACGAAACTCATCTCCAAATTCTGTGGCCTGGGGCTTAGCTCCTCCGTCTGCGACTGGATACTGAGCTTCCCACTCCATAGACCACAATCAGTAAGGATAGGCAAAAACACCTCCTCCACGATCATCCTCAACACCGGTGCCCCACAAGGCTGTGTCCTCAGCCGCTTACTGTACTCCGTATACACCTGTCTGTCCAAATTCTCCCTCAACTCGATTTTCAGGTTTGCTGATGACACCACTGTAATGGATCGGATATCAAATAATGATGAGACAGAGTACAGGAATGAGATAGAGAATCTGGTGAACTGGTGCGGCAACAATAATCTCTCCCTCAATGTCAACAAAATGAAGGAGATTGTCATCGACTTCAGGAAGCGTAGTGGAGAACATGCCCCTGTCTACATCAACGGGGACGAAGTAGGAATGATTGAGAGCTTCAGTTTTTTAGGTGTCCAGATCACCAACAACCTGTCCTGGTTCCCCCAAGCTGATGCTATAGTTAAGAAAGCCCATCAGAAGACTAAGGAAATTTGGCATGTCAGCTACAGTTCTCACCCATTTTTACAGATGCACCACAGAAAGCATTCTTTCTGATTGTATCACAGCTTGGTATGGCTCCTGCTCTGCCCAAGACCGCAAGAAATTACAAAGCATCATGAACGAATCCCAGTCCATCACTCAAACCAACCTCCCATCCATTGCCACTGTCTTATGTAGACACTCCCCACCCATTCACAAAAACGTACATTAAAGCCTAATTTAGACTTTAAACTAGCCTCCCATCTATTGACTCTGTATATACTTCTCGCTGCCTCGTCAAAGCAGCCAGCATAATTAAGGACCCCACGCACCCAGGACATTCTCTCTTCCACCTTCTTCCGTTGGGAAAAAGATACAAAAGTCTGAGGACATGT
Organism: Mustelus asterias; assembly: GCF_964213995.1. Lineage (NCBI taxonomy): Eukaryota > Metazoa > Chordata > Chondrichthyes > Carcharhiniformes > Triakidae > Mustelus > Mustelus asterias. The sequence continues at coordinate 120,251,183 of NC_135809.1, forward strand.
ACCAACCAACTCAACAGCTTCTTCCCTGCTGCTGTCAGACTTTTGAATGGATCTACCTCACATTAAGTTTATCTTTCCCTAAACCCTAGCTATGATTATTACACTATATTCTGCACTCTCTCCTTTCCTTCTCTATATACGGTATGCTTTATCTGTATAGCACGCACGAAACAATACTTTCCACTGTATGCTAATAATAAATCAAATCCTTGAACAGAAAATGCCAATTGCAAATCATCTCAAATTCTATCACAAGAAAAGTTTATTTTATTTCAAGAACTGCTGAGATTTTGCACACAAAGAAAGCAGCACTATTTGCATAGTGCAAAAAAATGCATCCCTTGCAGTTATGTTAATTTCAATAAGAAGTCTCACAACACCAGGTTAAAGTCCAACAGGTTTCAAACAGGTTTCCAACAGGAAATTTGGCATGTCAGCTACGACTCTCTCCAATTTTACAGATGCACCATAGAAAGCATTCTTTCTGGTTGTATCACAGCTTGGTATGGCTCCTACTCTGCCCTAGACCTGTTGGACTTTAACCTGGTGTTGTGAGACTTCTTACTGTGCACCCCAGTCCAACGCCGGCATCTCCTGCAGTTATGTTAATTTCCCACTGGAAGGAGCAAGGCTCACAAACAGCAAATCCTAGCACACTGCAAATGTCAGTTTTACTGTCTATCCCAGAACTTTCCACGTTCTAACTTGCGAGCTTCAGTTTGCGCAGCTAACAGTTGATGGTATTGGCTACCAGACTTCAATAGAAGACACTGTTGACAAGCGTTTTTAAAAAAAATGTATATCTAATATATAACCATGTTAAAAACATAGAAACATAGAAACCCTACAGTGCAGAAGGAGGCCATTCGGCCCATCGAGTCTGCACTGACCACAATCCCACCCAGGCCCTACCCCCACATATTTTACCTGCTAATCCCTCTAACCTACGCATCTCAGGACTCTAAGGGACAATTTTTAACCTGGCCAATCAACCTAACCCGCGCATCTTTGGACTGTGGGAGGAAACCGGAGACACCCGGAGGAAACCCACGCAGACACGAGGAGAATGTGCAAACTCCACACAGACAGTGACCCGAGCCGGGAATCGAACCCGGGATCCTGGAGCTGTGAAGCAGCAGTGCTAACCACTGTGCTACCGTGCCGCCCAAATGTTAATCATTTGTAGATTATACACGACGTCTCCATCATATTTCCATGCATCGGATCTCATCTTTGAAGGAAATTCAGTTTTTGGAATAATTCGGTTTGTTTCTCCTCTCATTCCTCGCTTTTGGTAGCTGTCGGTCTGTCATGGATTAAACTTTTTGTAAGTTTCATCCCTGGCAAATATGAATCATCTCCACATCCCAAAATGCTGGGTTGAAATTTGTTTCAAGCAATGGGCAAAATAAATTATTCAAAGGTGACATATTACAAAAAGATACTGGGTGCAGCATATATTAGATTTCCCAAGGCATTGCTCGTGCCAAGGGGATTTCTTTCCCCAAAATATGCTCATTAGTAAATATAAAGGTTTATAATAGTTCAAATTTAATGTGTAAAACAGATCAGTCTCTTTCCATACAGTATTGACACACTGATGCTTCATTATGCTTAATTATTCTCAGGCACATACAGCCCAAGGGGTTCATGTTAAATTGAATGCTGCATTATTTTACAACAAGTGTCGTGCCATGTTAAGCACAATAAACTCTGTTGCCATAGTGAACCGTGTCTCTCCAAGATGACAAAGCATAATTGTGAAATAAACGCAGTTAAGGAGCTTAACTGCTCTTCAGGGGTGCTCATAAGAACCCGCATGAAGAAATGTGTCTGGCTTTTTAAAATTTAAAAGTTTACTTGCCAAAAAGCAGTCAAAAGGTGTACTGAAATCATGGCCCGTGTCGCAACATACATTCCAGATCACTACCTTGTGCTTTTTTGAAAGATTTGCGTGTGTTCAAGCACGGCCGCTGAATTTGATTTGATTTATTGTTACATGTATTAACAGTGAAAAGTATTGTTTCTTGCGCGCTGTACAGACAAGGCATACTGTTCATAGAGAAGGAAACGTGTGTAGAATGCAGTGTTACAGTCATAGCTAGAGAAAGATCAACTTAATGCAAGGTATGTCCATTCAAAAGTCTGATAGCAGTAGGAAAGAAGCTGTTCTTGAGTCGGTTGGTACATAACCTCAGATTTTGTACCTTTTTCCTGACGGAAGAAGGTGGAAGAGAGAACGTCCGGGGTGCGTGGGGTCCTTAATTATGCTGGCTGCTTTGCCGAGGCAGCGGCAAGTGTAGACAGAGTCAACGGATGGGAGGCTGGTTTGCGTGATGGATTGGGCTACATTCACGACCTTTTGTAGTTCCTTGCGGTCTTGGGCAGAGCAGGAGCCATACCAAGCTGTGATACAACCGGAAAGAATGCTTTCTATGGTGCATCTGTAAATGTTGGTGAGAGTCGTAGCTGACGTGCTAAATTTCCTTAGTCTTCTGAGAAAGTAGAGGCGTTGGTGGGCTTTCTTAACTATAGTGTCGGCATGGGGGGACCAGGACAGGTTGTTGATGATCTGGACACCTAAAAACTTGAAGCTCTCAACCTTTTCTACTTTGTCCCCGTTGATGTAGACAGGGGCATGTTCTCCTTTATGCTTCCTGAAGTCGATGACAATCTCCTTCGTTTTGTTGACATTGAGGGAGAGATTATTGCTGCCGCACCAGTTCACCAGATTCTCTATCTCATTCCTGTACTCTGTCTCATCATTGTTTGAGATCTGACCCACTACGGTGGTGTCATCAGCAAACTTGAAAATCGAATTGGAGGGGAATTTGGCCACACAGTCATATATAGTAGGGGGCTGAGAACACAGCCTAGTGGGGGAGTGGGGTGCACATATGCATGAGATGTCGCTCTTTAATTACTGGTTGATATCCTTCAGTGTTGGAGAAAATAGGGAAGTGGAACAAAGGTTGAGAGAATACAAATTGTTAAAACAAAAGCACTGCCTGCGTTATAGAACTGCTGTGAACTTTTTTTAAATAAAGTGACAGAATATACAGATTGTTTAAATGTGATAAATAATTTAATAAAATATTGGTAATATTTGTTGCAATTTGTTAACCTGAGCAACGGGACTGAAGTTCTGGCTAAAAATTAAAAGGATGAAACGATTTGAAGTTCACTTTGAACCACATGTTCATAGCACAGAGTCAGTTGGTTCATTGTGACTACACTGTCTCTTTGTTGCAGCTATCCGAAACTAAACCAATTGCCCTATTTCAAATATTCATCAAATCTTTCTTTAAAAGCTACAGTAGTCTCTGCCTCAATGCTCCCTGTGGCAACATACTGCATACTCCAACAATTTTCACTACATAATTCATTTTCTCCTCACCTCTTGCTTCACTGAGGATTTAAATTAACCATCAGCTCCATTCCCCCACCGCCAAAGATGGCCCATGTCTATTCACCCCATTAACCCGCCACAATTTTACCAATTAAATCACCCTTGACCTACTGTTCCAACGCAAAGTAGCCCAAATTAGTCAGTGTTTATGTTTATAACTGTTGGAGGATTACAGGGATGATCGACTGAGTTGATTTCACTGCCTCCTCTCTATGGATTTTAACATGCTTTCTCTCATCAGATTTCTGAAAGTGTACAATCTGTGGCTTTAATATTGGCAATCAAGAGTCAACCACATTTCTGAACTTAAAGTCACATCTCCTAATTACTGGTCCAGTGACAATACAGTATGCCACCACCTTGACAACTGTAATCCCTCACCCCGGGAACTATGCTAGTACATGTCTGTACTCTCTCTAAAGTCTTCACACTGTACAGTTCCGAAACTGTGCTGCCCAGGAGCGGACACAATTATCCAATTGGGATTAAACTGGTTTTATTTAAATTTAGCAGTTTCCTGGATTTTCTACTTTATGCCTCTATTTATTAAGTCCACGAGCTTTAGGAACAATCTCCCTAACCTGTCCTGCCACCTCTGAAAATTTGGACACTGACATCTTCAGATCTTAATCCTCTTAAATCATTTTTAAAATTGTACCATTTGGCATGTATTGCCTCTGCTCATCCTTACCAAAATATATCACTCCACACTTTGACATTGAATTTAATTTGCCATGTACTCACCCATTCCAGGAGCCTGTTTATATTGTCAGAAGTGGATTTTCTGTGGCAATATTTATTAAGTTGGAAGGGATATAAATGGGTTCATACATGTTTTAGAGAAACAGCAGAGAATCCCATACACTTGTGTATTTCTGTCGAGAAACTGATCACGGTCAAGACACTGCTGGAGAATTCACACAAAACTTCCCAAATTCTAGCTCATTGATAACTAAAGACTGGCCAGGCAACCTTGGGAAGAACAAGATCAGAAAAAGAAGAAAAACAGCATGATGATCAGAGATCATCCTTAGTCATGTCAATCAAAGGCAGCCTCTGCAGTTCCATGTCGGTGTAGTTCACCATATGTGGATATTTTGATAACAAACTTGCATCTCGCAGAGTATGGAGAAGTGTTGAATTATAGAAGGAATTTGGATCTGACCCAGGAAGTGAGCACACAAAAGCCATATACACGACTGGACCTTGTTTCCCCGAATCAAGTTAGATTGATTTGCAAGTACTTCACATTTAGGGGAATAAAGGAACAAACTTTGATTCTATATGCATTATCTTAACCATCATTGAATTATTTCACCCACAGCTGATAGTGCTGTCCTGTAGAAGAGACAGTATAGCATTGCATCATAGTTGCAAACAACAGAGCTTATTCCTTTGACGCTGACAGAACAATAGAGGAAGGCCCTAGTAACTGCTACTATCTGCAATACTTAGATGATGGTCACCATGCTGGACAAATCTAATTTAGAAAAGGTCCTTCAACTTCGAGGAATTAAATCTGTGGGAGGGGAGGAGGATGCCTGGTTCAAGTGAAGCTTTCAATTTATGTCTGCATTTGGAAAAATCCAAAAAAAATTGTGTCAACTAAAGCAAGATTCCAGTACAGTTGTTCTATAAATGAACAAGTGGACCGAGTCAGATGAGCTAAGACAGGAGGAGCCTTGTGTGAATCATTGTGGCACAGATCTATTGATCAAATGGCCTGTCCCTTTGCTGCCATTGTTGGTTGTCCCTTAATTTGAGGATCTATTCATGGTCACAACTTTATGATCTTCATATGACTGAACAGGCTGACTGCTGACCCACAAATCCTCATGCACATAAGGCAGGATGTCCCTCGAGGCAGTGGGATACAGAGTGGAGAATTTGCTTCCTTTTCTGTCCTTCTCTGCTGTCTTGCCTCATCATGATGATGTTTGGACTCAAAGCATGATGCAGCTCGATGGACAAGTGGTTGCCATTTTGAACCATTGGCAGCAAGCCCCTCTCAGTCATTAACATCATTGCTGCCAAGCTTCAAGGAGAGCTTGTTCTTTTGAAGCATTTTCTTTGTCCTCTTCTGGAACGCTCGCCATTGAGCTGAGAAAACGGGAGTTGGTGGGATAGGTGCTTTTCAGCAACCTGGATACAGTCTCCAGTCCAGAGTTAAAAATAAATGTTCTGCTCTAAAATATACAATGTAATTTCACATGTCCTTGCAATGGAATCTGAATAATGGAACACTTGCATTCCTGCCACAAGAGAACTTTTAGTAAAGCCCTATGTAACTCACATGAAGCATTTTAGAAACAATGCCTCTGAAAGAGGACATTTCAATCCTGATACAGTCCTCATTAAATGTGGTTATCTTAGTAAAGGCTATTTATTTCGTAGGACTTCAAGCCTGACAATTCAATGAGCTATTGGTGTATCCTGCCACTCCATCACTATTCACATGAGTACCTATTTCCAAATTCTGACCCACCTATAACCAATGATGATGATTTTAAATCTTATTCTAAATCTATAGCCTGGATTAAAATAAACAACAAGGGGAAAGTTTGCCATTTAAAATAACAGCATTAGAAGAGCTGGGAACAAGCAAAACCCCATAGTTCTTCCTTCAGTTCAGACAACCCACGTTTGGCTCAAAGTATAAAATATCAAAACTACAGAAAGAACAGCTGGATAGGAGGCGAGCAGCAGACATTTGGATAGACGAAATTTCCAAAGATTAGAGAATAAGAGGCCAGCAACAGTTCAGCCAGGAGGGAAATGAGCAGGGATAAGGCCTACAGCATCAGATGGACTGAGGCAGGGTGGAGGAACACTATATTATTCAGATGGCAGAAAATGCTCTTTGCAATGAACAAAATATAGAAGCATGGAATGATGCAACAGAGAAGGGGAAATTCGGCCCAGAGTCAAACAGCAATAAATGTGTTAAAAGAGAATACTTGAGAATCCTCAATGTGGAATTTTTTTTCTTCATTTACATTCCTCCTCTCCGAGTTCAAGAAGAATTCAGGATGATCCAGCCTTGTTTCTGCTCATGTGCAAACAAATTGATTCAGCCAGAATGTTTTTTTTTCTTTTGGGGGCAGGGGGCACTGAAAGCAGTGAGGGGAGTAGTGGAAATTATCCAACTAATTTCACAATTGCTGAGCTAAATGATGTAAAATAAAATTTATCCTCATATTTGATTTTGTTTTCTTTTGATAGTTATTCAAATTGCCCAGGAACTTCAATTATCACCAAGCTCAGCTTATCCATTTTATTGTTTGGTTCCAGCTTCGTATTTCATATTTTCTGTTCCAACATATTAATGCATTCAAACACCTAATTGTAAAGTGGGCTTCCGTTAGGGACTAGAAATCAAACTTGTTTCAGTCACTTACAAGATGCAAATTTTAAAGTTTGCACACCTGCAAATGTCAAACTGGGGAGAATTGCCTGGAGTACAGAGGTGTGGCACAATCTATACACCCATATCAACAAGTTACTGCCTCAAGTTATCTGTGAACAGTTTGCCTGTACCTCTGCTCAGGAGAAAGGGAATGTGCGTTAAAAACTGGACCCAAAAGAGCATAATCGGTAGCCAAATCTTGGTGCATTTACATACAGCACACCCATGTTTACAGTCAGATTACATGGAAGTATTGTGTTTGACTGGCTTGACATCCTGTTTAACCAGGATGATATCGTTTTGCCCAGCTGAAGACTTATTTTTCTGCTCATTAACGAGCACATGCACAGCTAAAACATAACTAGATCCAAATCCATTCTGTAAATAAATGCACCTTTCTTATTTTGATAATTACATCCATGATGCCCATTGACAGAGCATCAGAAAAGCCCAATACAATTGCACAATAGAAAATTTGGAACTAGCAATTAAGACATAAGCAAAAACAAAAATATTAATTTGCGTAACCTAAGGCAGATTGTGTAGTTAAACAAATTTCCATAGTCTTGAATAAAATAAGCTTGAACATCTCCTTAACGAAAGATTAATGTTTAAACATTATGGTCATTAAAACAAATCACTAACTGACCATTAAAATTTACAAAACCATTAAAAACTTGCAAGCAAAAATGAGACATCATTGCAAAACTCTAACAGAATTGATAAAAACAATTAAGACTAAAAAGGTTTCAAATTTGAGATTGCACTAAAACCACATGTAAACCAATTTTTTAGATTTTATACATGTATTTTTGTTGTACTTTGTGCTAAAGATCACTCACTCCTACAAAATGGAGGATATACCATGCAGTGATATAACATGCCCAAGGATCAAACAGTATCATGATACTGTACTTTGCTTACTGGATCTGACATATGTGATGATCCCAGAGACTTCAGAAAGCAGAATACTACAAAACTATGACGACTGTAAAAGAGGTACATTCATAATCTTAGCAGTAGAAAAAAGAATACTGCAATATTTTTAAACCATCAATTCAGGCTTTCTTCTCAAATACAGAAAGTACGCCAATATTTAATCAATTTTACTGATTCTGAACCTGGCTGACTCTTGGTAACCTTAACATGGGAATTTGTAATGATTCACGGAATTTCAGTCCACAATCTCTTGTGTATGACACTATACTACAGCATACAAAGTGGTGGCATCATTCCCCAAGACAAACCCAAGTTACCCTTGGAAGTTCAATTAGGAAGAAAAAGAAAATCCGAAATGCATCTACCAACATTTCATAGGAAAAGAACAGAGGCCTTCTCTCGGGAGAAGAGTTTTTATCAACTTAATTCTAGGATTTCCACTATTTCCTTCAAACAACAATAAAATTTCCCTGCATGCATTAACAAGCCTTTCAACTTAATTTGGTTGAGTTGATACCAAAGCCAGTAGTAATGGGAAGTGGTTGCTACCTACTAAGCAATCAATCCAGATTTGGAGAGCAATAATATTTTTGCACACCAGACCTTAATGAGTATGACCTATAGTCTGGAGAACCAAAATATCCTCTCTTATTAGTAATATTTGATTTTAATGGTGACCAAACTCATTTTAGTTCCATGTTCCTGCATATCTAGATCATAAAATCATGAAACCATGGAAACAAAACAGTTCTAACCTGCAAAAAAAATCCTCAAAGTTCCCAGTGTCAAATCCTCTTTGCTACAAAACACACCTTAATTACAAAACTCAAAAACTACTGAAAATTAACATACAAATGTTCAATTTTCCTTCCTTCCAAATTAGAAAAACACCGCCATTTTCTCTCATGACAACCAAGGTACATAATGCACTCAGATTCAACTGTGCAACTTCTTAGTTATTGCTACAGGGTATTAATCCAAGATTAATCCAATTCATGTCTTGTCACATGAAGCCTTCTGCAAAATAAACAGTGGGGTTAGTTATAATGGGAAACCTAGGCTAGTGAGTGGGCTACATAAGTGGCCCTCCTTCATCTCAGTGGGCTGCAAGATTGCAAACTGGCATGTTTGCCAAGCATGACCCCGTGAATAAGATTAAATACACACCAAATATTTCATAATAAATTATAGAAAATGCTTAACCATTTATATATTTATAGAACAATCAACTTCTAACTGTAAAAACAAAATAAATATTTACACTTGGGCGCAGAGGGAGCGCAGTCAGCCTTGTGTGCGATCAACATGCACCTCACTTGCCCTCGCTTTACGTGCGTCTCACTTCAGTTATGCCAGTAGGAAAAAAAATACGCGGATGGAAATCACGTGCATGGGGCCGCACTCAGAACCCAGATGGGCTGTATGTGACCCCTGAGCTGCAGGAGGTATGTGACCTCAGTTATGTGTACCAATGTTCCTCCTTATCTTTTGCCCCAGTAGATTTATTTCATTCAACATTCCTCCAAACAGTAGTTCAAATAGTACCTTCTGGGGGCTCCTCTTTAAGGTAAGGGGGCACATCTTCGTCAGTGCTGTCTTTCACAGCTGTCAGATCTGTCATGCTTTCAGTTATTTGGGCTCGTCTATCTGGCCCCTGTTTGAAGTAAAAGGAAAAATATGATACAGCATTAATACTTAGAAACGTGTCAGATTGAACAGAATTACAGAAGCATTTTTCCCTATTACCCCACAATCATTTTTAATGAAATGCCAGATTTCCAAGGTTTCCCAATGTGAATAGCTCTTGGGAAAAAAGAGATTGGGCCTCAGACTGGGTGGGGACAGACTTAAGTCACAACAGAAGAAAAAAATTCTCAGCATCAATATCCAACAGAATTCGCATTCTAATGAAGAGAAGCAAGTGGTCGTGTGTGTTTGTAGTTGGCACCCACATCTACATTACAGGATAAAAACCTAAATCACAAAATTAGCACTCAAAGCAGCAGAGATTTTGATTTGCACAGCACATGGCACTGCATCTCATCCTGCAGGGTTCAGGTCAGGATTCTTAACATACTTTCAGCTCAGAGTTAAACTGGAGTCTGGCTTTTGGACACTACCATGCAACAGGGAGGGGGAAGATACCTGGACACAGAGGCATTCACAGACCTTGGGTTAAGCACTTGATTTGGTCTGTGCTCAGCAGCAGGAGGAGGCTGTGACTGCACATGAAGGGGATCTAGAAGGCAGCAATGGAAGGGCCTTAGCCTTTGCAAATGCCCAACAGGTTCAACACACTTGTGTGGACCAGACCGTGGGCTAGATTGACAAACTGATCACAACACAATGGTACAGGAGCCCATTTCGGCAATGTAGGGGCAGGGATCCAGTTGCTGTGGACAATGTGGGTATCAACAACATTGACAAGAGTAAGAGGTTCTACTGAGGGAGTATGAACAGTTAAGGGCTAAATTGAAAAAGCTAAAAAGGTAATAATCCCTGAATTACTACCCGAGTTATGAGCAAACTGGCATTGGGTAAATAAGACTACAGAGTTGATTGCGTGGCTCAAAGATCTTTGTGGGAATGGTTCTGAAACATGGGGCAGTGGCACCATTAGTGGGGAGAAAGGAAGTTGCACCATTGGAACGGCCTTCATCTGAAGCGCACTGAGGTCAGTCTCCAAGCAAATTGTAAAACTAGAGCCATGGAGGACTATTCATTAAACAATGGGAGGAAGGATTCACATCACAGGAGATTTAGAAAGCGGAACAGAAAAGACAAGACAATAGGGCAGAGTAACAATACTGTTAGTTATAACCTGACAGAAAGGGGCAAAGCATATGGGCACAGAATGCATCAGCAAATATGATCAGAGCAGAGAAAAAAGGGACAAAGAAAGGCTCTTTCTCTGAATGCACACAGCATCTGTAATCAGATGGATGCATGGGTAGCACAAATAGAGATAAATGAGAATAATAGGAGAGTCATTGAGATGTGGTCGCAAAATGGCCATGGCTGGAACCTAAACATTCAAGAGTACTTGACATTTCACAAGTCCAGGAAAAAAGTTAAAAGGCGGCACAGTTTCTCAGTGGTTAGCACTGCTGCCTCAGTGCCAGGGACCCGGGTTCAATTCCAGCCTTGGGCGATTGGCTGTGTGGAGTTTGCACTTTCTCCCCATGTCTGCGTGGGTTTACTCCGGATGCTTCGGCTTCCTCCCACATTCCAAAGATGTGCGGGTTAGATTGATTGGCCGTGCTAAATTGACCCTAGTGTGGGGTTACGGGAATAGGGCCTGGGTGAGATTGCGGTTGGTACTGTAGGGATTCTATGATTCTATCAATAGGTGGGATTGCTCTTTAAATATCAGAGAATCAAAACGTAAAATCAGTTAGGGTGAAGATAAGAGATCAAAAGAAAATCAGTGGTAAGAGTGGTTAATATCCCTATGACAATAGCTACACTGGAGGAGAGTAGTAAATCAAAAAATAATACGGATAAGAAGAGTATAGCGATACTTGTGGGAGATTTTAATCTTTACAGATTGAGTGAATCAAAATGACAAAAGTATCCTGGAGGGTGAATTCATAGTGTAATTGAGACAGTTTCTGAGAACAATATGTTCTGGAACCAAGCAGGGAGCATGCTATTTTGCATCTGCTAATGTTTAATGAGACAGGATTAATTGAATGACCTCATAGTAAAGAATCCTCTAGTTAAGAGTGATCAAATCATGATAGAATTCATTTGAGGTGAGAAATGTGAGTCTGAAACTGGGTATGGAGGCAGAGCTGGCAAAAAGAGTCGGAATAAATGGGTGTTTTTCCGGTTGGAGGAAGGTAACTAGTGGCGTGCCGCAGGGATCGGTACTCGGGCCGCAACTGTTTACCATTTATATAGATGATCTGGAGGAGGGGACGGAGTGTCGGGTAACGAAGTTTGCAGACGACACAAAGATAAGTGGAAAAGTGAATCGTGTGGAGGACGGAGAAGATCTGCAGAGAGATTTGGACAGGCTGAGTGAGTGGGCGAGGATATGGCAAATGGAGTATAACGTTGAGAAATGCGAGGTTATACACTTTGGAGGAAATAATAACAAATGGGATTACTATCTCAATGGAAACAAATTAAAACATGCTACCGTGCAAAGGGACCTGGGGGTCCTTGTGCATGAGACGCAAAAGCCCAGTCTGCAGGTACAACAGGTGATCAAGAAGGCAAATGGGATGTTGGCCTATATTGCGAGGGGGATAGAATATAAAAGCAGGGATGTCTTGATGCACCTGTACAGGGCATTGGTGAGGCCGCAGCTGGAATACTGTGTGCAGTATTGGTCCCCTTATATGAGGAAGGATATATTGGCATTGGAGGGAGTGCAGAGAAGGTTCACCAGGTTGATACCGGAGATGAGGGGTTTGGATTATGAGGAGAGGCTGAGGAGATTGAGTTTGTACTCGGAGTTTAGAAGGATGAGGGGGGATCTTATGGAGACTTATAAGATAATGCGGGGGCTGGATAGGGTGGAGGCGGAGAGATTCTTTCCACTTAGTAAGGAAGTTAAAACTAGAGGACACAGCCTCAAAATAAAGGGGGGTCGGTTTAAGACAGAGTTGAGGAGGAACTTCTTCTCCCAGAGGGTGGTGAATCTCTGGAATTCTCTGCCCACTGAGGTGGTGGAGGCTACCTCGCTGAATATGTTTAAAGCGCGGATGGATGGATTCCTGATCAGTAAGGGAATTAAGGGTTATGGGGATCAGGCGGGTAAGTGGTACTGATCCACGTCAGATCAGCCATGATCTTATTGAATGGCGGGGCAGGCTCGAGGGGCTAGATGGCCTACTCCTGCTCCTATTTCTTATGTTCTTAAAAGGACAGATATTTAAGGAGTTGTGTCCTAACTCTCCAAAATATATTACAATTAGAAAGATGCATCATCAGTGCCTAACTAAAGTAAAGTTTATTTATTAGTCTCAAGTAGCTTACATTAACACTACAATGAAGTTACTGTGAAAATCCCCCAGTCGCCACACTCCGACACCTGTTTGGGTACACTGAGGGAGAATTTAGAATGGCCAATGCATCTAACCAGCATGTCTTTCGGACTGTGGGAGGAAACTGGAGCACCTGGAGGAAAGTTATGCAGACTCCACACAGACAGTGACCCAAGCCAGGAATCGAACCCGGGTCCCTGGTGCTGTGAGGCAGCAGTGCTAACCACTGCACCACATGCAACTAAGGATGATATGAAATTTAAGTTGAGAGGAGGATGCAGAGTGTCTCTGGATAGGGATATAGTTAATTTGTGAGTGCACAAATAAAAATGGCAGACGGTTCAACGAAGCAAAATATGAGATTGTCTGCTTGGGCAGGAAGAACAAAAGCAGATGACTTAAATAAAGACAGCAAAATGCTGCAATACAGAGAGATCCAGGTGTATTTTTAAATGAATCAAAGTTAGCATGCAGGTACTGCAAATAGGAAATTAAAAGGAATACAAGCCTTAATTGCAAAGGGGTTGGAGTTTAAAATATGGAAGTCTTGTTGCAGCTGCAGAGTGCATTGGTGAGGACATACCTGGAGTATGGTGTACAGTTTTGGTCTCCTGACTTGAGGGATATATTTGCATTGGGAGTACGTGGGTTTACAGGGATGGGGCCTGGGTGGGATTGGCATCAGTGCAGGCTCGATGGGCCAAACGATCTCCCTCTGCAGATTAGGGATTCTGTGACTCATATCTATCTGCAAACTATGTCTTCTTCACAACAGACTTTCCGACCTATCACTGTGTTGTTGGCAAATTTAGCTACCATGCGCCTGCTCCCCTCATCCAAGTCATTGATATAAATTGTTTAAAAAAAATTGAGGCCCCAACAGACCCCTGCGGAACTCCACTCGTCACATCCTGCCAATCAGACATGTATGTATACTGTTTTCCGCCAACCAATCTTCAATCCAGAGTAATGTGTTACTCCCTGCATCAGGCAACATGCAATAACCTTTAATGTGATACCTTATCAAATGCTTTCTGAAAATCCAACTATAGTACGTCTAGAGTCTCCCCTCGACCCACAGCACATTACTTAAACATAAAACAGTACAGCACAGAACAGGCCCTTCGGCCCACGATGTTGTGCCAAGCTTTATCTGAAACCAAGATCAAGCTATCCCACTCCCTATCATCCTGGTGTGCTCTATGTGCCTATCCAATAACCGCTTAAATGTTCCTAAAGTGTCTGACTCCACTATCACTGCAGGCAGTCCATTCCACACCCCAACCATTCTCTGAGTAAAGAACCTACCTCTGATATCCTTCCTATATCTCCCACCATGAACCTTATAGTTATGCCCCCTTGTAATAGCTCCATCCACCCGAGGAAATAGTCTTTGAACGTTCACTCTATCTATCCCCTTCATCATTTTATAAACCTCTATTAAGTCTCCCCTCAGCCTCCTCCGCTCCAGAGAGAACAGCCCTAGCTCCCTCAACCTTTCCTCATAAGACCTACCCTCCAAACCAGGCAGCATCCTGGTAAATCTCCTCTGCACTCTTTCCAGCGCTTCCACATCCTTCTTATAGTGAGGTGACCAGAACTGCACACAATATTCCAAATGTGGTCTCACCAAGGTCCTGTACAGTTGCAGCATAACCCCACGGCTCTTAAACTCCAACCCCGTTAATAAAAGCTAACACACTATAGGCCTTCTTCACAGCTCTATCCACTTGAGTGGCAACCTTCAGAGATCTGTGGATATGGACCCCAAGATCTCTCTGTTCCTCCACAGTCTTCAGAACCCTACCTTTGACCCTGTAATCCACATTTAAATTAGTCCTACCAAAATGAATCCCCTCACATTTATCAGGGTTAAACACCATTTGCCATTTTTCAGCCCAGCTTTGCATCCTATCTTATGTCTCTTTGCAGCCTACAACAGCCCTCCACCTCATCCACTACTCCACCAATTTTGGTGTCATCAGCAAATTTACTGATCCACCCTACAGCCCCCTCCTCTAAGTCATTAATAAAAATCACAAAGAGCAGAGGACCAAGCACTGATCCCTCTGGCACTCCGCTAGCAACCTGCCTCCAGTCCAAAAATTTTCCATCCACCACCACCCTCTGTCTTCGATCAGTCAGCCAGTTACCTATCCAATCGGCCAACTTTCCCTCTATCCCACACCTCCTCACTTTCATCATAAGCCGACCATGGGGGACCTTATCAAACGCCTTACTAAAATCCATGTATATGACATCAACTGCCCTACCTTCATCAACACACTTAGTCACCTCCTCAAAAAATTCAATCAAATTTGTGAGGCACGACTTGCCCTTCACAAATCCGTGCTGACTATCCCAGATTAATCTGCATCTTTCTAAATGGTCGTAAATCCCATCCCTAAGGACCTTTTCCATCAATTTACCAACCACCGAAGAAAGACTAACCAGTCTATAATTACCAGGGTCATTTCTATTCCCTTTCTTAAACAGAGGAACAACATTCGCCACTCTCCAGTCCTCTGGCACATTCCCCGTGGACAGTGAGGACCCAAAGATCAAAGCCAAAGGCTCTGCAATCTCAGCCCTTGCCTCCCAAAGAATCCTAGGATACATTTCATCAGGCCCAGGGGACTTATCGACCTTCAGTTTATTCAAAACTGCCAGTACATCCTCCCTCCGAACAACTATTTCCTCCAGCCTATTAGCCTGTAACACCTTCTCTTCCTCAAAAACATGGCCCCTCTCCTTGGTGAACACTGAAGAAAAGTATTCATTCATCACCTCGCCTATCTCTACTGACTCCATGCACAAGTTCCCACTACTGTCCTTGACCGGCCCTAACCTCACCCTGGTCATTCTTTTATTCCTCACATAAGAATAAAAAGCCTTGGGGTTTTCCTTGATCCGACCCGCCAAGGACTTCTCATGTCCCCTCCTAGCTCTCCTCAGCCCCTTTTTCAGCTCATTCCTTGCTAACTTGTAACCCTCAATCGAGCCATCTGAACCTTGTTTCCTCATCCCTCTTACTTTTCACAAGACATTCCACCTCTTTCGTGAACCATGGTTCCGTCACTCGGCCATTTCCTCCCTGCCTGACAGGGACATACCTATCAAGGACACCCAGTATTTGTTCCTTGAAAAAGTTCCACTTTTCATTAGTGCCTTTCCCTGACAGTTTCTGTTCCCATCTTATGCCCCCTAATTCTTGCCTAATCGCATCCTAATTACCTCTCCCCCATTGTAAACCTTGCCCTGCCGTACGGCCCTATCCCTCTCCATTGCAATAACAAAAGACACCGAATTGTGGTCACTATCTCCAAAGTGCTCTCCCACAACCAAATCTAACACTTGGCCCGGTTCTTTTCCCAGTACCAAATCCAATGTGGCCTCACCTCTTGTCGGCCTATCCACATATTGTGTCAGGAAACCCTCCTGTGCACACTGCACAAAAACTGCCCCATCCGAACGATTTGACCTACAAAGGTTCCAATCAATATTTGGAAAGTTAAAGTCCCCCATGACAACTACCCTGTGATCCCCACACATATCCATAATCTGCTTAGCAATTTCTTCCTCCACATCTCTATTACTATTTGGGGGCCTATAGTAAACTCCTAACAACGTGACCGCTCCTTTCCTATTTCTAACTTCAGCCCATATTACCTCAGTGTGCAGATCCCCCTCGAAGTGCCTTTCCGCAGCCGTTAGACTATCCTTGATTAACAATGCCACTCCTCCACCTCTTTTACCAGCTTCCCTACACTTACTGAAACATCTATACCCCGGAACGTCCAACAACCATTCCTGTCCTTGTTCTACCCACGTCTCCGTAATGGCCACAACATCGTAGTCCCAAGTACCAATCCACGCCCCAAGTTCATCTACTTTGTTCCGGATGCTCCTTGCATTGAAGTAGACACACTTCAACCCACCTTCCGGTCTACCAGTACCCACCCTTGACCTTGATACCTTCCCCAATACCTCACCACCCTCAACACTGACTTCTGGACTACAACTCCTTTTCCCAATCCCCTGACAAATTAGTTTAAACCCCTCTGAAGAGACGTAGCAAATTTCCCTCCCAGGATATTGGTGCCCCTCTGGTTCAGGTGCACCCAGTCCTGTTTGTACAGGTCCCACCTTCCCCAGAATGTGTTCCAATTATCCACGTATCTGAAACCCTCCCTCCTACACCATCCCTGCAACCACATGTTTAACTGCACTCTCTCCCTGTTCCTCAACTCGCTATCACGTGGCACCGGCAACGTACCAGAGATGACCACATGTTTTGTCTTGGCTCTCAGCTTCCAGCCCACCTCCCGAAATTCCTGTTTTAAATCCCCGTCCCTTCTCTTACCTATGTCGTTGGTACCAATGTGTACCATGACTTGTGACTGTTTCCCCTCCCCCTTAAGAATCCGGAAGACACGGTCCGAGACGTCACGGCCCCTGGCATCCAGTAGGCAACATACCATCCTCGAGTCTCTTTTGCTGCCACAGAACCTCCTATCTATCCCTCTAACTAACGAGTCCCCAATAACTATTGGCCTCCCGCTTTCCCCCTTACCCTCCCGAGCCACAGAGACAGACACAGTGCTGGAGATCCTCTCACTGCGGCTCACCATTGGTATGTCGTCCTCCTCAACCGTATCCAAAGCGGAATACTTGTTGCTAAGGGGAACAACCACAGGGGATCCCTGCACTGACTGCTTCCTCCCAGCCCCTCTCACCGTCACCCATCTATTTTCATTCCTCAGAGTAACTGTATCCCTAAAGCTTCTGTCTATGGCCACCTCTGCGTCCCTAATGATCCTAAGTTCATCCAACTCCAGCTCCAGTTCCCTAACACGGTTTTGGAGGAGCTGCAGATGGGTGCACTTCCCACAGGTGTAATCAGCAGGGACACTGACGTCGTCCCTCACCTCAAACATAGTGCAAAAGGAACACAGCACTGCCTGCACACCCATCCCCTCTAGATACCTTGCCAGTGCCAGCACTTCTTCAAAGAACTCCAAAAAATTGGTTAAACATGATTCCCTTTTTATAAAGCTACGCTGATTCTTCCCAATTACCTTGAGCTTATCTCATTGCCCAGCTATAGCTGACTGGTGTATAATGTTGATTTCTGCCTCCCTCCCTTCTAAAATAGATGGCTTATATTTGCTACTTTTCCAGTCTGATGGCACCTTGCCAGAATTTAACAAGTTCTGGAAAATTATCGACACATCTACTATGTCATTCGCCACCTCTTTTAAGACCCGAGGATAAAACCCATCAGGACCCGGAAACTTTTCAGCCTGAAGCTTCATCAGCTTACTCAGTAATGCTTCACTCGTGATTAAAACGTCAAGTTCCTCTCTCTCCTCCGCCTCCCAATATATAGTTATTGTGGGAATGTTTCTTGTAACTTAGTTTATGTTTATTTATTAGTGTCATATGTAGACTTACATTAACACTGCAATTAAGTTGTGAAAATCCCCTAGCTGCCACACTCCAGCGCCTGCTCGGGTACAGAGGGAGAATTTAGCACGGCCAATCAACCTAACTGCGCGACCTTCGAACTGTGTTAGGAAACTGGAACACCCGGAGGAAACCTTGTAGACGCAGGGAGAACGTGCAGACTCCACACAGACAGGAAACCAAGCCAGGAATCGAATCTGGGTCCCTGGCGCTATGAGGCAGCCGTACTAACCACTGTGCCACCGTGCTGTCCCTACCAGTGATACTCCGTAGCTTTCTATTTAATCAGGAGTCCCCTGAGGGACTGAGGCATTGACGTCAAGATCTTTCGGTCACAATGGACCTGAAGGGAGAAAGATGTCACTGTGACCTCTTCGGCCACATAACTCCCTGACCTATGGAACAGCAGAACGCAATTTGGAGCTGGAGTGTGGGCTTTAAAAACTACATTGGGAGCTGGACAGCAGGTTATGTTAGTTTTACTAGTGCTGTTGTCTTGCTGCAAAAGTTAGTTGTAAATAGTCTCTTCTCCCTGTAAATAAGTCTCTGTTACTTCACCAGCTGCTTGGACACCAGAGGTTCCGTTATTACATTGGAGACGAGGGTGGGATCCAGCATCCATTGCAGACTGCAAGAAAAGAAGTGCTTCCCACTCCAAATTATCAATGTCAATTTTGGTAAGCTCGAACCATTTGATGCAAATTAAGACTGGAATCAATGAAAAGGCGGCATGTTTTTAGAGCCAATAACATAGATATCATAGATAGATATCATAGGTTCCCTACAGCACAGAAGGAGGCCATTCGGCCCGAGTCTGTACTGGCCACAATCCCACCCAGGCCCTATTCCCTTATCCATTTACCCTGCTAATGCCCCTGACACTAGGGTCAATTTAGCATGGCCAATCAAGCTAACCTGCACATCTTTGGACTGTGGGAGGAAACCGGAGCACCCGGAGGAAACCCACGCAGACACAGGGAGAACGTGCAAACTCCACACAGACAGTGACCCGAGGCCAGAATTGAACCTGGGACCCTGGAGCTGTGAGGCAGTGGTGCTAACCACTGTGCCACCCACTAGAGGGGGAGGAGAAGCAGAGGATTATCTCGCTAACAGCTTGCAGTGCCCAGACACAGTGCAGTAAGAAGTTTGAGCTACCCAGAGGCTCCTGATTCAAAATCATTCACTGAGCTCTTCAGAAACCATTACCACCCGAAGCCCTCTGTCATTCTCCAATGATACAAATTTAATTCTACAGGAGTGCCCCTACAGAACCCAGTGCGGATTTCATTGCAAGATTAAGGAAACTGGCGGAATACTGAAAACTTGGATCATCCCTGAATGATACGTTTAGGGAAAGGCTGGTATGTGGGATAAATAATGCAGCTATCCAAAAGAAATTGCGAGCCAAGTCAGAGCTTAATTTGAAGGCTGCAAGGGGATTTTCCCAGGGAGTCCCACTGGGGAGTCTTGTATTCAGCCGAACCCAGCTAACAAGACTTGCAATGCAGTTAAATATGTTCTTTATTTGACCAACACGTATTGGGAGAGACAGTGAGGGGATTCCAACCTCGCTCTGCTGTTACATCACATGAGCACAAATATTTCTGAAGATTCGATCTTCCCACCTAAATTATCATCCAGGTTGAATGATCCAATTACATTAATACACCTTCGTTACCTTGGCTAATGGCATTCTAACTTCCAGCACAATTAGCAATTCATTGGTCAACCAAACCCACAGGTTCTTCTCCCCCCCCTCGCCTAGTAACCTTACCTACGCAAATCTGGTAGGTTCAATGGTCGCTCCTTACATCTGCAATCCTGGGAACAAGAAGGGAGTCATCTTTCTTATCTGTTTTCTGTCCCTTATTAGTGGAGGCTAAATATGACTTCATTGCAGCTGGAAGCTGAATCTTTCTATTCATTTTCAAAAACATTCGTAACTTGTAGCTGCCTGGTTTGCCCCGAATAGGGTAAATGCTCTACGCTTCATTGTTCCAAAAGAATGTGGTCTGTCTAATTAAACTTATTTCCCATTATGCCAAGGGGTAAATTGTTAGACAAAACTCACAAGAAAATACAAAAATACAGTTTAAATCTATAATATTTGTTCAAAAATGATTAATGTGCTTATATAGACAATACTTTTGTTTAGTATATAAATGAGGCACATTGTGATACCTTTGATATATATATATGGCACACTGTGGTCCCTATTTTAAACTAGTCTACTTTATTTTAATAGACCCCAAAACGCAGGGGTTTCTGTATTCCTTGCTACAAAGGCTGTAGAAATAGCTTTGTCCATGGAAAGTACGGAAAAAGGCGCTTAAGAATTGCAAAGCATGCCTGAAGGTGAGGTCTGCCAGCTGACAAGAGGGGCCACGAGCAGCTGCAACACTGGAGTGGAGAGTGTTTGTTCAAGCAAAGGAAGGGAGACTCAAGTAGAAAACTGTTTCAATCAAGAATTTTCGACAAATGTTTTAGATATGGGAATATGACGCCCTGGAGATGTGCAGGTTTCGGGACGCGGAGTGTTTCAGGTGCAATAGAAGAGGTCACCTAATGCATAAATGTGGAAACAAGCAAAGTCTATTCAGTTCAGGAAAGGGACAAGAGCCAGCATTGGCCCAGTGTGAAGGAGTGCC
The DNA here is from genome assembly GCF_964213995.1 of Mustelus asterias. Taxonomy (NCBI): domain Eukaryota; kingdom Metazoa; phylum Chordata; class Chondrichthyes; order Carcharhiniformes; family Triakidae; genus Mustelus; species Mustelus asterias. The sequence goes on from NC_135809.1 coordinate 120,272,048, forward strand.
AGTCACCTGAGCAAAATGTGTTGACATTGAACCACACAGACATGGTCAAAGTGGCCCCAATAACAGTGAACAGACATACTTTGAAAAATGGAAGTAGACACCGGGGCTTCAGCAACCGTCAGCGAGGAGAAACTTACCATTACTTACAGGATGGGGTCCAACTACTGAGGTTGGAAGACACCACAGTCAGGCAAGCCACTTGTTCAGGAGAGGCACTCAAAATCAGGAGGACCAAGATGATTCCAATAGCGTACAGACAGCAGTCCACCCAGCTCCTGCTTATTGTCATAGTCAGACAAGGACTGGCTCCAATATATTGTGGTAAACTGGACATATTCACACTTGGTGAGTGGGGATGATGTGAAGTCAACCGAATATAGCCTAGTAAAAATGAAGGGGCTCCAGGCTAAGATATGCACAGACACTGAAGCCACGCCAAGTACTACCGAGCAAGACCAGTCTCTTATCCCATGTTGGAAAAGGTATAAGCAGAACTTTAAACATCTTGAAGATCTGGGCTTCTTAAGACAAGTGTGGCTTGCAGAGTCTGCTGCTCCTATCAATCCTCCTGTCATCAAAGCAGACAAATTGGTCCACATTTGATTACAAACTAACAAACTAACCATCATTTGGCGGCTAAATTAGACATACCCCATGCCCAAAAATCAATGATCAAGATGCCAAATTATCTGGCAGCTTGGCATTTACTAAACTATATCGAAGTCACACTTATTGCAGTTCAACTTGGATGAGTTATTTTGACGGATGTCACTATCAACACTCAAGGGCTTGCAGTGCGAGATTTTTTAAATCATATAATGGAAAATTTATTACAGTGGTTACCCAGAGTTGCAATTTAATTCAATGATATACTGATTACTGGTTCCACCAAAGGGGAGTACTTAGCCAATTTGGAAGAGGTATTAAAAAGATTCACGAATGCTGGAGTGTGTTTCAGGAGGGAAAGTGTACCTTTTAGAGCCAGTAGAGTGGCCAACTTGGGGTACAAGGTGGATGCCAAGGGATTGTGCCCCTTGGAAGAGAAGGAAAAGGCCAAAATGAAGGCACCTGTTCCCAGAAATACCAGAGCTAAAATCCTGCCTGGGTATGGTAAATTACTGTGATAAATGCATTCCGAGTTTGGCCACCTTGTTAGCACTTTGCACACTCTCCTGAGGAAACACCGAAGGTGGCTTTGGAAGACACCTCAATGAGGCTTGGAACCAGGTGAAGCAACAATTCTGTCAACAAGTCTACTGATACAGGTCGACCCTAATGCTAATTTTGATGGTGATGCTGTCTTGCTGTAAATGTTCCTTGTATATAGTCTTTTTCTCCTGCAAATAATTACTTCACCAGCTGCTTGGACACCAGGTGTTTTATTATTATAATTGAGCTCAGCTTTCATGCCCACATAGTTGTTCTTATTTAAGTTTAAAATATTAGTCTTAGACCCACTTTTCTCCCTTTTTGAAGCTGGATGCCAAATTCAAGTATATTGTGGTCTCTATCTAGGGATGCCTTTACCCTGAGGTCATTAACTAATCATGTAACATTACACAATACTAAGTCGAAAATAACCTGTTCTCTGGTTGGTTCCAGAATGTGCTGCTCTAAGAAACACTCTCAAAAGAACTCATCTCGGCTACTACTGCCAATCTGAAATTTTACGGTTTACATGTTGATTGACATCATTCATGATCATTGCCGTTCCTTTATCATAAGCACCCAATATTTCTTCTTTTATACTTTGTCCCACATTGTGGCTGTCAGGGGGCCGGTAGACCACTCCCACTAATTACTTCTTTCCCCTACTATTACTGATCGCCACCCAACTAATTCCATATCCTGACCTCCTGAACCAATGCCATTCTTGATCAACAGTGCTACCCCACCATCTTTCCGGGCTTCCTATTCTTCTTGAATGTCATATACACCTCAACATTCAAGACCCAATAAAGGCTATTATATTTATTCAATTTGATGCCTTTATGTTTCAAAATGTGTACTCTAAATCATGTACTCTTAGAAATGAGATTCAAAAAACATTTTGAAGGTAAAACGTACAGCTCTAGGATCTGGGGATGAGGGCAGAGGGAGAGGTGCTGACGAACAGCTGAAACTTTCAGTACCAACACTAACCTCAGGAACATACAACTTAAAAGAGCAAGTCATTTGGCCCTTCAAGTCTGCTTCACCATTCAATGATTGTGGCTGAGTTGGTTATGGTCTCAGCTCCATTTTCCTGTCTGCCTCCTATAACCCAGACACCCTTGTCCGTCAAAAATCTAACGCGGCCTTGAATAAAATTAAAAACTTAGGCTCCACTCCTTTCTGGGGAAGAGAATTCCAGACTTATGACACTCAGAAAACATTTCTGCTCATCTTTGCCTGAAAAGGTTGACCTCTAATTCTTAAACCGACTCCCCTACTTTTCATCTCTCCCACAACAGGGAACACCCTCCAGTTACCCACCTCATCATAGAATCTCTACAGTGCAAGAGGCAGCCAATAGGCTGAATTTGCACTAACTCTCCAAAAGAGTATCTTAACCAGCGCAATCCCCGTAACCCCATGCATTTACTTCACTAATTACCCTAACCTTGGGTGACTAAGGGGCAATTGAACATGGCCAATCCACCTAACCTGCACATCTTTGTACTGCGGAAATCAGAGCACCTGGAGGAAACCCATGCAGACACAGGGAGAACATGCAAACTCCACACCAACAGTCACCCAAGGCTGGAATCAAACCTGGCTCCCTGGAACGGTGAGGCAAGTGCCAGCACTGTGCCCGTGTCCCCTTGAGATCTTGAATGTTTCAATAAGGTTACCTCGCATTCTAACTTTCAACGGGTATAGGGCAACTTGTTCAACCTCTCTTCATACAAGGCCTTCATCCCAGGAATGAATTATTTCTGAAAGTTACATATTTTTTCAGTTAAGACCAAAACTGTACACAGTACTCCAGTTGTGGTCTCCCCAAGGCCCTGTACAGCTGCAGGATAACCTCCCTACTTTTATATTAGAACACATAGAAAACCTACATGGCAGGAGGTGGTCATTCGGCCCATCGAGTCTGCACCATATCCTTTCATTTGGCAATAAATGTCAACATCTCATTTGCCTTCCTAATCACTTACTGTACCTGCATACTAATGGCGTGATTCATTGACCAGGACACCCAGATCCTTCCGTTCCGCCAGGTTTTGCAATCTCTGTTCAAATAGTATACTGCTCTTCTATTCTTCCCGCCAAAGTGAAGTTTGCATTTACCCGGTTACTTCCACCAGCTAAATTTTTGTCCACTCACTTAACCCTTTTTGCAGAATATCTATCGCCTCTTGGGAATATAATTTCCTACTGCTTGGCAAATTTACTTAACATACATTCAGTCCTTTCATCAAAATCATGAATATTCATTGCAAAAGGTTGAGGATCCACCACTAGTTGCATCTTGCCAATCCAAAGAAAGACCCATTTATCTGTACTCCGCTTCCTATTAGAATTCCAAGCTGTTATTGATGCTAACATGTCACCCCCTACACCAACACAATTCTTCAATACATGCTGTTTGCAGTTTAAATTCATTCTGCAAGGGTTTAAAAAGCATGGCTAATTCTGGTATTGTCTATAATTTTCAAGTTCTTCACATTGAGAAGGTGAAGCAATTTCAATACATTCCAACACACCCCTAGGTTTTAATTTTCTTACCCCGACTCTGCATGATTTAAAAACATTTATACAATCAATTTAAATGGATGCAGTTTTTGGAATAATTTTTCAGCCACGACATGCCAAACACTAAATTACCTTTTGTAGCTGCATATGTAATCAAATATTCCATTACAAGCCTAACCTGCCAAAGTGTGGTTAATTTTGTTACCAATATACCAAGCACTTGGAGTTTACATATGCCTGCTGTGATGTTAGTGTACCTTTAAGAGTTGTTTTAAAATCATGTTCTCTGTAACTCTCAGCTCTCATTGTTGACACCATGAGAGCACAGGAGTTTGGCCTCCTAACTGGGACGACTTTCCAACAGTTTCTGCTTGTAAACAGGTGTAACCGGGTCAAATTTCACCCCCGAGAAATCATAGCTGAACTTGCCTAGATGACTTCTCTCCTGTCTTCCTGAAGTAAGTAAGAAGTCTCACAACACCAGGTTAAAGTCCGACAGTTTTATTTGGTAGCAAAAGCCACTAAGCTTTCGGAGCGCTGCTCCTTACCTGACGAAGGAGCAGCACTCCAAAAGCTAGTGGCTTTTGCTACCAAATAAACCTGTTGGACTTTAACCTGGTGTTGAGAGACTTCTTACTATGTTTACCCCAGTCCAACGCCGGCATCTCCACATCATTCCTGAAGTAAATCAGACTGGAACACAACTATTCAAATATTCAGCAGCAGAGCTTTGGGTAAAAAAATGTTGCGTTTATTTATTTTTGAACATTACATGGCTAAAAGTGATTTATAAATCAAGGTAAGAGCAAACAATTACAGGATATGACATGAGGAACAAACCTTCAGGTGACTCAGTGACACAGACAAATATTGCAACCACAAGATGAGCACGATATCTGTGGGTACACATCCATCGTGTTTTGTCCATGCAACAGTTCCACTGATCTGGAGATTCTTTTCCAGTGGATTACCTGCTGCCAGGTTGTAAACAGTTACTGCATCATCCTGATCAGCAACCAATATTTTCAGCCCCGAGGCCTGAAGTCAGTCATTGATGTTTATCCAGTATCGTGCACCATCTCTACTTTGGGGGCAAGTCACAGCTTGGAATTCAGCAGCAGTGGCATCAGCTTGGAATTAGAGCCACTGCTGCTCAATGCTTCACACACTGTTCCACAGACATTCCATCCAGTCGATACCCCAAACTTCAACGGCCTCAGGCTCTGTCCAAAATTACTTCAATAGGACCAGATCTGCACATGACAAAGGAAAAGGACATGGGGAATGAATGGGATAATTGGATAGCTCTTTCAAAAAGGCCAACAGCCCCGATGGGCTTGGTGGCCTTCTTCCGTATATACAATTCTAACGTTTCCTCTTTTGCTGTTGTGGAGGGGAAGTGAGGCAGCAACTGGTGCTAAATTCCTTCCTCCGCTGATCAATAGACGATCCCAGGGCTGCACGGAGAAAATATACTTGATGATTCTGTTGCAGAGGGAAAAGGTGCAATGTGCACAAAAACAGTGCCCTGGATGAGGAAGGATTTCATGTGTAGTCGCTGTTACAGCAAGCAACCATTCACGAGATACAAACCTTATGAACGTTCTGTTATTCAGCTGGGCTTTAGAGTTAATAGCAATGGAAGTTGAGGTTAACATTAAAAGCGCAGCACAAATATCGCATGACCACCATTGATTTTGTTCTGTAACACTGGTGATTATTTTGTCTGTTAGATATTCCTCGACATCTTTGTACCTGGTCTAACTGCCTCTCCAGATGCAGCAAATGTCTTTTCAGGCAGGGTTCCCACTGCAATGTAATTTTGGGGCAAATGCTCATTTGCTTTCGTTAGGCTCAAAGCAATCAGTTGATTGCTTTCTCTGCAGTTGAAAAGTTGAAGTATAACACCTTTATCTGAATTCTGAACTTCCATTCAGTGCTCTGTGGAGCTAGAAGGCTTTCCCCTGTAGAATGGGGCAACTGTTGAGTTTCCCTCCAGTGTCAACAATCAGAGAAAATCTCTCATCCAAGTTTGCATTCAAAGCAGTCAGCCACAACTTTCCCACCACATTACATGCTTTGCAGAAACACAGTTCCAGAGGTCTCACATACTCAGTTGTAATTTTCTTCTGTGGTTTAGCTTTCTTAAAGCTCAAGATCTAGTCTTGTTTCAAAACACTATTTCACTGTGTGATCCAGGACAGTGGACAAAGAATGCAAGAACAACATCCATTTATTCATGGGGCAAACTCCAGAATGACTGAAGTTTGCTAATGACACATATAGGCAAGGGGACCCCAGGGAATGTGGATGAGAACCACTGAGGACAGCAAGGACCTTCCATAAAGCCAGAGTCTCAGCTCGATATGTTTAAAGCAGTGTTCCAGAAGGGAAGCACAGTGACAAAAGATTCAGTATGCATTTTTAAAAAAGCTAACTGGAGTTTTTCATTATAGCAATCGCATGATAGTATTAGAAAGCACACTTAGCAAAAATCTTATAAATGGTGAGGCAACATTTGAAGTACTTCCACTGCCTACAAACAAGAATAGTTTAAAATAAAACCTTTCATCCTGGGGTCCATGAGCAAATGCAACAACCTGCATTAATAATGTACCTGTGAAGTAGTAAAGCATGCCATTAAAGGAGGATAATCAGAAAAATATTGACAAGGGTCAAACAGGACAACATTAAGGAGGGTGACTAAAAGCTTGGTCAAGGAGGTACATTTTAAGGAACATCTTAAAAGGAGGTAAAGGAAAGAGAGATCACAAGGAATCGCAAAGGCCAAGGCAGCTGGAGATGCCGCACGCAGTCAATGATGGGGATGTAGGAAACCTGGGATGCCCAAATGCAGAGTTCTCAGAGTAAGCTTGCAAAGATGGGAGTGGCAAGACCAGGAACTGATGTGAACACAAGGATGAGAATTTTAAATTTGAGGCATTGGTGGAGCAGAGCCAACATAGGTTAGTGATTACAGAGTGATTGTAGAACAGGCTTCGTGAGAGTTAAGATACAATCAAGTATTCTAGAAGATCCTTAAGGCCATCAGATTTGTCTGCAAGAAATGGTCATCCACACCAACTCTATTTTTATTCAATTGTTTTTGTGCATTATTCCTCTCGCTGAAAATGTGCATGCAATTGAAATATATTGCAAAAAGAACATTGTTATCCTTTCAAAGACATGAACTTTTGTACATTGGGACGTGATGTCCCCAGGAAAAGACCAGCAACTGCTTAGGGGGTTCAACTCAGACATTCCTTGTTCTAGCCATTGTTCCAAAGAAACTTTAATGAATTTGCTGATGGTTCAGTATATAGTTTTTCATGCTTAGGTTAAAGCTGCTCTTTAAAAGCACAAGGATACCATGAGCAAAGTATTGTATTTTAAAAGTAGGTGAAGTATGGAGACACAAGGTGACAGATAAATACATACAATCAAATGTTCATCTAAAATCTGACATTACTTTTCAGTTAAAAAGTACATTTCACAATAGCAAGCAATGAACACTACACATTGCTCCAAAGATATTAGGCTTCATTTATATTTGAACATTTGGCTCCAGCTCCACTTTTCACAAAGCAAAATGCTGCTTTACTTCAATAAACTCTTCACCTGCATTTGGACCACGTTTACAAACTTAAATCTGACTGAAAGGACTTCTTAAAACAACTTTACTGTGCTCTGACACTCAAACTGAGGGTTTGCAAAGGGAAAAAGCCCCTCTGAGGGTAGGGCGGCACAGTGGTTAGCACTGTTGGGACCTGGTTCGATTCCCAGTCTTGGGTCACTGTCTGTGTGGAGTCTGCACGATCTCCCCATGTCTGCATGGGTTTCCTCCGGGTGCTCCAGTTTCCTCCCACAGTCTGAAAGACATGCTGGTTAGGTGCATTGGCCAGGCTAAATTCTCCCTCAGTGTACCTGAACAGGCACCGGAGTGTGATGACTCGGGGATTTTCACAGTAACTTCATTGCTGTGTTAATGTAAACCTACTTGTGACGCTAATGAATGAACTTCAACATCTTCAGCTGCAATATGGCCACATTTACTCACCTAAATATTACTGAAAGGCAGACTGTCTCAATAACTTTCCTGGGCTCTTTCTGACAGTCAAACTGAGGGTTTACAAAGCGGGAAAGCTCCTGTGTCCAGGTTAAAGGAGGGTGTTTTATACAATTTTCAATGTAACGTTACAGACAAGGAATAAATGATGGAATGTTCCAGCAAATGCAGCACAGAACCTTCTCATTTATCCTCACAGCGAGCCCGGCAGTTGGAGACAGTGCTGCCCGGCCCGGGCTCAGTGGGGAAGGGAAGGGGGTCCCGGGCCTACTCACACACACACAGCCTCCGCCCGGCCGGCCTGGGAGTGAGGGGATCGCGGGGTCAGGGTGGGTGTGAGCGAGGGGAATGAGGATGGAGAGGCCGGGGAGAGCCACTGCTTCCTCTCACCTTCATGGTGGTCCCGGGCAGGCCGCCTCCCTCCCGGCCTCTACCTGAGGCCAACTCCGTCACTCGGTCGCAGCGACAGACGCCCACATCAGAGCCCGAGCTGCACCGACAGGATCTGACGGCAGGGGCAGCATAGCCCCGCCCCCCGCGTCATAGCCCCGCCCCCCGCGTCATAGCCCCGCCCCCGCGTCATAGCCCCCCCGCGCCAGAGCCCCGTCCCCCCCCGCTGCAGCCCCGCCCCCCGCGTCATAGCCCCGCCCCCCGCGCCAGAGCCCGGCCCCGCCCCCCGCGCCAGAGCCCCGCCCCGTCCCCGCGCCACAGCCCCGCCCCCCGCCACCCGCCGCAGCCCCCCGCCACAGCCCCGATCCCCGTCACCCGCCCCCTGCCCCCCGCCATAGCCCCGCTCCCCCAGCTCCCGCCACAACCCCATCCCCCCGCCCCCGCCACAGCCCCACCCCCCCGCCATAGCCACGCCCCCCGCCCCCGCCACAGCCACGCCCCCCCGCCGCTGCTGCCCGCCACAGCCCCGCCCCCCTCCCGCCAACGCCCCCCTCCCCCCCAGCTCCCACTACAGCCCCGCCCCCCGCCACAGCCCCGCCCCCCGCCACAGCCCCTCCCCCCCGGCTCCCACCGCAGCCCCGCCCCCCCAGCTCCCCCTACAGCCCCGCCCTCCGGCTCCCACCACCCAATCAACATTCGCCCCCTCCACAACCAATCAGCATTCACCCTCCCACTCAATGAATATTCAGCTCCCTGTCACCCAATCAGCATTCTGCCCCTCACACAATTAGCAAACAACCCTTTCCCCAACCAATCAGCATTCAGCCCCTCCTCACCCAATCAGCATTCACTTTCCTCCCCATCCAATCAGCATTCAAACCCCTCCCCACCCAATCTGTACTCAGCCTCTCCCAATCAATCAGCATTTAACTCCTGCCACCCAATCAACATTCAGCTCCTCCACCCAATCAACATTCAGCTCCTCCACCCAATCAACATTCAGCTCCTCCACCCAATCAACATTCAGCTCCTCCACCCAATCAACATTCAGCTCTCTCACCCGCTCCCCAACGCCCATCCAATCAGCATTCAAACTTTCCCTCACCCATTTAGTAGCCAACCCCTCTCGCCCAATCAGCATTTAGGCCCTTGCCACCAATAAGCATTTAGCCTGTCCCCATCCAATCAACATTCAACCCTCCCTCATCCAATTAGTATTCACCTCCTCCCCACCTCCTCCCCGCCACAACCCCATCCCCCCGCCCCCGCCACAGCCCCACCCCCCCGCCACAGCCCCGCCCCCCGCCACAGCCACGCCCCCCCGCCCCCGCCACAGTGGTGGCACAGATGGGGACAGGCTAAATGCTTATTGGTGGCAAGGGCCTAAATGCTGATTGGGCGAGAGGTTTGGGCGGCACGGTGGCACAGTGGTTAGCACTGCTGCTTCACAGCTCCAGGGACCCGGGTTCGATTCCCGGCTCGGGTCGCTGTCTGTGTGGAGTTTGCACATTCTCCTCGTGTTTGCGTGGGTTTCCTCCGGGTGCTCCGGTTTCCTCCCACAGTCCAAAGATGTGCAGGTTAGGTTGATTGGCCAGGTTAAAAATTGCCCCTTAGAGTCCTGGGATGCGTAGGTTAGAGGGATTAGCGGGTAAATATGCGGGGGTAGGGTCTGGGTGGGATTGTGGTCGGTGCAGACTCGATGGGCCGAATGGCCTCCTTCTGCACTGTAGGGTTTCTATGATTCTATGATTCACCCATTCAGCACTCAGTCCTCTCCCACCCAACCATCCCTCAGCCTCTCCTCTATCTCCAATCCGCAGCAGTCATCACCTTATACCTCACCCAATCAGTATGCAGTCTGCTCGCTTCTCCCAATCAGTATTCTCCTCCTTCACCATTATCCAATCACATTCCCTAATCCAAGATCCCAAATTCTTGAACTCCTCCACACTATTGCTTTACCCCTGGGGCCCCCTCCGCGATCCTATCTGGAAAGCTTTGCCTTCAACCTCCTACATTGTGAGAGAATGTACAGCAAGATCTCAATCATTAGATTAGCAGTGGTGGCTCTGACTTGTCACTAACCCAGTGCCCAATGTGAACCATTGTCTTCTCTGTTACCTGTCTGGTCAATGAGGTACAGCAGAACTAACATTTTGACAAACGGCAATGTGATGCTAACCATACAAGATTGAATCACAGTCAGAAGTTCAAACTGTTTTACAATGAGTCCATAGTAATTTGAATAACTGTTTCTAACCCCAACTCCCTGAACCTAACCATAACATCCTAATTATTAATCATAAGACTCTAACCACTAATCGTAACCATTAACCAACCACTAACCCTGAATCATGTAGTGTCAGTAACACCTTTTAAGAGCAGGCACATATTAATAGCCATCGAAGCATCAGATGCATTTCCTTACTGCTACAGCAATTTGCATGTAATTTTTATGTCTTTATTATGTCATTCTGTGTCAGCCTTGGCTCACTTCATTGCACTTTTGCCTGAGGCAGAAAATCATGGGTTCAAGCTAACTGCAGAAACTCGATCTGAGTTGACGCTAACAATGCGCTGCTCTGCTGGAGGTGCTGTCTTTTATGTACTGCAGGCAGAATTCTCCCATGGCCCCACTGGTGGGTTCAAAGGTGAGCAAGGGGGGAGAATGCAAAATTTGTTTTCATGTTAGCTTGAGTTTCTCATGGAATCTTCCACTAGTGCCCACCATGACAGATCAGAAAATCCACTAAAGGCCAGCATCAAATTGATTTGCATCCTGCTCATGGTATGCAGACGAATTTTCCACCCACACCCGATTCCCTGCGGTTCCAGTAAGAAAACTCACCCGTGCAAAACACGTCTGGAACAGCGTGGCATGCAGATGTCAGGACTCACCTGAACAGTGCCTAGGGCTGCCTCCGGAGTTTGGAACAGGGGCCGCCAGTAACTCTGGACCCAGGAACATGATAGTAGTGGGTGGTGGGGCAGGGGGAGTATCTGCAAATGGATCTTCCAGATTCGGGGTCATTGAGGAAGTCCATCTTCCAGAATCAGAATGTTCTTGGCGCTCCATCTCTTTCTCATGAGGTCCATCTTCTTTCTTTAATATTGGGTCAGTGATATTAAGTGCCTTTTCAATATGGTGCCCAGATATAACAGTGGACTGTGCACCATCAGGCCTGCCCCACCTTGAAATATAGCACACAACACCCAGTTGCTTAGTTAATGAGGCTGGGCCAGAGGATATGGTGTGGTTTCCTGCCGATCTCGACAGCGGGAAACACTTCATGTTCCCGGTTCCACCACGAGACATAGTCCCACATGAGAGAATTTTACCCTGCCTGTCTTTTTAAATCAATATAAAAAGATCCCATGGCACCTTTTTTTTAAAAAGAGGACATTTTGGTTAACATCCATCCTCGAAGCAACTGGCCATTCCCTCTGTTGTGGGAAATTTACCACCGGAGTCAGACTTGGAGGTTTCAACAATACAGTTTTATTTCGGACATGAAGCTTCAGGAGAAAGCACTGGTACTCCGCAGTACTTGGCAGCTACCTTCTCAATCATACAATGGCAGTTGATCATTTTTATACCTTTTAGACAATAGGTAGTACGGACATTAGCCGTTTAACACATCATTACAAGTTGAGTCGGCAGATTACGGACATCGGTAGTTAACACATCGTTACAAGCAGACAGGTACAGACACGGGCAGTTAACATAGCATTGTTCATGGAATGGATACATTTCCTCCAGCAATGACTGGTTTCGATCTATACATTCAGTGGCTAATGTTGTTGCATTTATGTATTTATGTTCCCATCTGTGGCTGACCTTATTATCAGACTTATTGTTTTGGGTCTGCCCTTATCTTAAAGTGCCTCAAGCTCTGACTAGCTTCCTGCAGCATTTCGGTTCCTGCATGTTTTAACTTTAAGTAACTGTCTGTGCGAAAAACCAGTGCCTGTTTAATGTCCCTTCCGAAGTAACCATTTTGTGTGCCAGGCAACCGTTTTGTGTGTCAGGTAACCATTTCTTTAATTCCCCCACAACACCCTCAATGCTGTTCTTGGGGCTTTCCTGTGCACAACTTAGTTGTCAGCTTTGCCCATCTTTACCACAGTTACAACACTTCAAAACTGTATTTATTGATTAGGAATTGTCTTTATCCATGCTAAGGTGGGAAAAGCTCTTGTATATATCAAGTTTGTTCCTCGTTTAATTAGTATGCTACGAATCATATTTCCAGTGTTAATCCCTCATCACTATGAAATCAAGATAGCATCTAAAAGAATCTTCAGAAGTATTTGGAGAGACTTCCCTCATTGTCTTTTTATAGCTAGCTGTTGTCAGCTGCACACTGGCTATTTTCATATACCATTGGTATGTTTTTCTCATTGAATATTTTAATAACTGCTTTTCTTACACATTCCACGTTTTGAACCAGTTTGCTGCTAGTTCGGTTGTGGATAAATAAGATAGCCATCCACCCTTCATAAACTTGAGGTTACTGAAAACTGTTTCCTGTTTTCTGACTCACGCCATCCCATTTATCCATCACACAAGTGCTTGATCTATATTGGCATCATCTCATTTTTAAAATACTCATCCTTGCTATCATATCCCTCCCTTGTCTTGCCCCTCCATAACTCTGTAATCTCTTCCGGCCTCACATCCTCTGAGCTATCTACGTTCCTCGAATTCCAGCCTCTTGAATATCGCCAATTTTAACTGACTGTTAAAACTGATGGCCTTGAATTGTAAAGTCCCTAAACTATGAAATTCCCTTCCTAAACGTATCCATCTCATCCTGTAAGATGGTCCTTAAAACCTTTCTCTTTGATCAAGTCTTTGATCATCTGCCACTGTATTTTCAAATGCAGCTGGGTGACAAATTTAACATTGTAATAACTGTGAAATGCCTTGGGGCATTTTATTATATTGAAGACTGTATTAATACAAGTTATTGTTCTTGATGATAAAGGTTTTTATTTATGTATGTTGTTATGGCCACAGCGGATGTTATTTGTCGAGGAAGGCAAATCCCAGAGAGAAACTTGTTTTACTCTTCATAACCATTTTTTTGTATTTTGAAAACTGGAAAAAAAACTAGTGACCCCAGAAGCAGAGAATTCCAGTCACAATTTCAGGATTTAAACAATAATCAAAAGATTTTTTAACAAGAAAATAAACTTAAGCACACAAGATTAAAGTTACACAAGATTAAAGTTACACAAGATTGAAGTTACACAGTTAAAACAGTCTAACAAAACATTTCCCAAAAAAGTCCACTTGGTTAGAACATACAAGTAAACACTTCTTGGCAGCATCTCCCTTATCGATTTTTAGTTATGAAAAAACAGCAATATAATCCCAAGGAAAACAACTATTACTTTAGTAAAAGTATACCACACAACTTCTCAAACACTTCCACTCTGCTGTGGAGATCCAAGAAAGTTCCAAAACACACTGCTTTCTGAAATAAAGACTTTTCTGGTCTCATTTGATGGTTGTTTCAGATTTCACATCTTCTCTCAGCACAGAGCTGGTCTCAGGACATCTCCCCTACACAACCACCTCAATGGACGGCACGGTGGTGCAATAGTTAGCACTGCTGCCTCACAGCGCCAGGGAACCAGGTTCGATTCCCGGCTTGAGTCACTGTCTGTGTGGAGTCTGCACATTCTCCCCGTGTCTGCATGGGTTTTCTCTGGGCGCTCCGGTGTACTTCCACCGTGCAGCTTAGATGGATTGGCCATACTAAATTGCTCCTTAGTGTCAGGGGGACTTGCTAGGGTAAATGCATGGGGTTATGGGGATAGGTCCTGGGTGGGATTGTGGTCATTGCAGACTCAATGGGCTGAATGGCCCCTTTCTGCACCATAGGGATTCTATGATTCTATGAACTCAGCTCAATATCATTCCTTAATTATTCTTTCCCCCTTTTATCCCAGATTCTATTGTCCTCAGCACCTCTTTGAACTGAACTTTTCCAAACTATAAAACATTTCATTTTTTCCTATTGCCTCCAATTTTGGGTCATATAAAATGTAATAACTTTCCCTTGTTAACTTGTGAACCTTTGTAAGTTGTAAAAGTCCTTAAACTCCCCATTGAAATGTAAAAGCTGAAAGCCAAGTTCCTATGTATCTCAAATGCAATTTGAAAAACCCAGTATACTTGTAAATCCACCTTCACCACAGTTTCTCATCGCAAATGAATGCGTCGAAGACCTTTATCCTTTTTATCTTTCAACCCTCTCCAACAACCTTCCCCCGGCTGAATTTAAAAAATGTATACACACACACACACTTCTTTACAGAATGCTACCATATTCCCAAAATACTTTTTAAAAAATCCATCTTAACAATGTTTGGGTATCTTCTGTGATGGGTTATTTAGATGTGCTTTTATGATTTGCAGCATAAAAAGTCAGGATGATTAAATGCAAAATTCCATTTTTATTCCATGATAGTCTTGATGTGTGTCATTGTTTTGGAGATCAAATTTCACCTTATTCTGCAAAACCATAAATGAGTGCTTAATCTAATCCCAATGTAGCCACGTGCCTACATAGTTAATTTTAACCCACTCCATTTTAAAAGTAAAGATGCAAAGCAAGGTTCTATGAAAGGTGAACCAGTTGGATAAAAGCAAATTACTGCGGATGCTGGAATCTGAAACCAAAAGAGAAAATGCTGGAAAATCTCAGCAGGTCTGGCAGCATCTGTAAGGAGTGAAAAGAGCTGACGTTTCGAGTCCAGATGACCCTTTGTCAAAGCTTTGACTAAGCTTGGGCTGAAGACCCTTTATCCAGTTGGATATGGGTACCTGTTCTTTAGCGATGTTGTGAAGTAGAACATAGAACAGTACAGCAGAGGAACAGGCCCTTCAGCCCACAATGTTGTGCTGAACAAGACGCCAAATTAAAACTAATCCCTTCTGCCTGACCTTGGTCCATATCCCTCCATTCCTTGTATATTCATGTGCTTGTCTAAAAGCCCCTTAAATGGCCCTATCATATCTGCCTGCAGCACCACCCCTGGCAGTTCATTCCAGACACAATTCTCTGTAAAAAACTTGCCCCTCATATCTCCTTTGAACTTGCCTCTTCTCATCTTAAGTGCATGCCCCTAGTATGAGACATTTCAACTCTGGGAAAAAGATTCTGACTGTCAACCCTATCTATGCCTCTCATAATTTTATAAACTTCTATCTGGTCTCCCCTCAGCCTCCGCCGCTCCAGAGAAAAAAATCCTAGTTTGTCCAGCCTCTCCTTATAGCTCATACTCTCTAATCCAGGCAGCATCCTGGTAAACCTCTTCTGCACCCTCTCCACATCCTTCCTGTAATGTGGCGACCAGAATTGAACGCAATACTCTTAAGTGTGACCAAACCAAAGTTTTATAAAGCTGCAACATGACATCCTGACTCTTGTATTCAATGTGGTTAGAGCTTAGTCTCTTTCGCTCCCTCCCTTCCCGATATCTATAAACTCACTCAGCCCTAACAATCTTACAAATGAGCTTTTTGTTGGTCCAATTGTGGCCTTCTGTGCATTCCCCGCCCCCCACCCTTATTTCACCCCACCATTGGAATACAGCACAGAGTAGTTGGGCTGAATGGCTGTGAATTCTAGGTGATTCTAATATTTCCAGCTGCCCTGGTGCTATGTGCGGGCGTTCCCTCTCTAACCCCTTCTACTTCTCTGCCTTTTTAAAGTCCTACTTAAAACCCAAGTCTTTACCCAGTTATTTAGTCAAAAGTTATTAAAAGAAATGGATGGAAACAATCAGCTGGTCAGTCAGTCAGGATCTGTAGAAAGTGAATTCAGACATCAACATTTCAGGTTCCTCTGGAATTGGGAAGTGCTTTAAGACAGAAACATCAAATAACTTCAGTTTCTTCTTAGATACACAGTGACTCGTTTTTGTCTTCAGATTCCCTGTTGCCTAATTTTCTATTATAAATTCCTTTGTCTACATTTGTGATGGAATCAGACACTGTAAACTCACAGTATAATTGTACTTTCTCACCTGTGATGGTGCTGAAGTCTCAAATATAGGCTACTCCAGATCGGGAGCCTCCTTCAACAATCACCCTCACCTGAGTTCAAGACAGTCACTTCACACAGACATCTATTTTGGGGTCTGAGAAAGTGAACCACGTCTCCTCCAAGGAAAGCGACTATTAAGAGATATTACCTTCGACCAGATAGCTTGTTAAAAATTAAGGTTAAAGTTTATTTATTAGTGTCACAAGTAGGCGTACATTTACACTGCAATGAAGTTACTGTGAAAATCCCCTCGTCGCCACACTCCGGCACCTGTTCGGGTACACTGAGGGAGAATTGAGCATGGCCAATGCAGCTAACCAGCACATCTTTCAGACTGTGGGAGGAAACCGGAACACCTGGAGGAAACCCACGCAGATACGGGGAGAACGTGCAGACTCCGCACAAGCAGTGACCCAAGCTGGGAATCAAACCCGGGTCCCTGGCACTGTGAGACAGCAGTGCTACCCACTTTGCCACCGTGCCGCCCAAGTAAGTCAGTAATTTCCAAATAAGTAATTTGTTGGTCAATTTATAACTACCTGGATATTATAAGGGTCCGGGTGTCTCCAAATATTATATCTTCCCACTTCCTGAAAATGCAAGAAAGTTGAATTCTTATACCACATGCAGTAGATCGCAAGAGACATTATACTTTACCAACTTATTTACAAGTTTATTACATAAATATTTAACATGTAATACACTTTAATGTGGATAAGTACATTGCAAACATTAATGACCATAAAAATTAAAATATGTAATCTTAGCATGGAATATAGAATCCAATAAAACTTTAAAAATATAATGCCTCAGCTAATATCAATTTAAGATTACTCAACATTCAAAGTAATGTTCACCTGAACCCCAAAGTAAATTAGTTGTTGGCTGTTTGGATAGAAAAGCTGTCTGCCTTGTGATATCTAACTCATTGACAACCAGAGAAACATTGAGGGTGTCCCCGGTACCCTACTGCCTACTAACATCTCCAAAATACAATTGAGTAGCGAGATGGAATACTCTCCACTTGCTTGGATGAATGAAGCTCCAACAACTCTCACATAGCTCAACACCATACAAGACAACACAATCCCCTTGATTGGCATTCCATCTACCACATTAAATAATCACTCCTCCAGCACTCTCGTGTATTGGCAATGGTGCGTATGCTTTGCCAGGTGCATTGCAACAACTCCTAAGATTCTTTCAATAATATCTCCTAAACTCCACAGCCTCTATAACCTAGAAGAACAAGGGCAACAGGAAGATGGGAACACTGCCTGCACGTTCCTTTCTAAGTCAGACACAATCCTAATTGGAAATATATTACTGCTCCTTCACTGTTGCTGGGTCAAAGTGCTGGAATTCCCTCCCTAACGACACTCTGGGTGCACCTACACCACACATAATGCAGCAGTTCAGGAAAGTGGCTCACTACTACCTTCTCAAGGACAATTAGGGATGGGAGACAAAGGTTGACATTATTAGCAATGTCCACAGTGCAAACATTAATAAAAATAAACTTAATAAAACTTGCTTTAATCAAATTTATTACTTTTTCTTCTCTTATATTTGCCTTTCCCTTTACAAGATCCTAATCCAGTTGTTGTCACCATCCGGTGATTGGCATAATCAGGAAACAGCATAAAATGAATGGCATCTAAAAGATACTAAAGAATGTACTGAGATAATAAACACTGTTCATGAGCTCTGTTGAAGACTTTTTTGTTCTCAAAGTCATTGGGGCGTGATTTTCCTGCGTCGCTATACTTGTTGAGTAGTGTAGCAGGGCGGGAAATTTAAGCGGGAGGCCAAAAACGTTGCAGAGTGCCGTAAATTCATTTCACTAAGCTCGCCCAAAACAAACAGTAGGGAAATCCTCCTGTTTTCCAACACATTGGGCACTTAGAATTTTTGGGGGAAAATCACGCTCATTTTTTCTTGAGTTTGCTAATCTTAACAGACAGAGGAGGTGCCGGTTACTGCAGTGGAATTTAAGTAAACATTATACTTTTAAAAAATTCTTTCATGTGTTGTTGGCAAAGACAGCATTTGTTGCTCATTCCTAATTGTGTTGATTGAATGGTTTGCTTGGCCATTTCAGAGGGCAGTTAACCACATTTCTGTGGATCTGCAGTGGTTTGAGAAGGCAGTTCAGCACCACTCTCTCAAGGACAATTAGAGATGGGCAATAAATGCTGACCTAGCTTGTGATGCTCACATCCCGAAAATAATTTCTTTTTAAAGTCACATGTAGGCCAGACCAAGGAAAGATGGCAGAATTCTTTTGTAAAGGACATTAGTGAACCAAAGAGGTTTTTAACCCAATCGATAATGTTTTCATGGTCACTATTAATAGCTTTTAATTATAGATTTTAATTCATTTAAATTCCACCAGCTGGATTTGAACCCATGGCCCAGTGTATTAACCTGGGACTCTGGAGTACTAATCCAGAGTGCTAATCTACACCACCGTCTCCCCAAAAAATAATGATATTCATCATTGATAATTCCACAAAAAGCAACTCTCATCCTGCAACTGAAGATAATATTGCCTTCCATAAACTTCATCCCAAAGAATAATCCAGATTTGTAGATTTGATTGAGTTGCTTCTAATTTACTTTTAAATACGGTGTGTTATCGCAATATTCTACTAACCTAGTTTCTACATCCAGCTCTGTTGCATTAATTTACCATTACTGCATCAATTCATTCATTCATTTATGTGCACTCTGCCCAGAGGCAGGTCATTGCCTCATGTCTCTTGATACTTCATCCCAGGCTATTTTTTAGCAGTGGTTTGCCAATGTGCTTTACTCTCAGGGACAGGGCAAGGAGGCAGGTCTACCTTAGCCAAAATTGGAATCAAGCTCACACTGTTAACATTACTTTGAACCATACATAACCATGTAGCCAGCTGGGCTAATCAGCCCTCATTGCATCAATACTACTTCCATAATCTTGTGAAGATAAACCATTCATTTCCACAAATTAGTTTTAATGAGATTGCGCAGTCAATTAGTTTTTATTCCAGCAATAAGAAAATGTAGTGCTGCTATTAGCTTGATTGCTATTTACTTGTATATTAAAACTTTTTGAAATAACTCCTCAGAGGCCGGTGTCACTTTACCAGATTCCCTTTGTTTACAAACTTAATTCCACTCCTAAGAGTGCTTCAGTTACAAAGTCAGAATCCGCAGTATCAGTGGCCCTGAAACTCCTCAATATGTAAATATACAGGTGAGACTCCCTAGTAAAAGCAAATTACTGTGGATGCTGGAATCTGAAACCAAAACAGAAAATGCTGGAAAATCTCAGCAGGTCTGGCAGCATCTGCAAGGAGAGAAAAGAGATGAAGTTTCGAGTCCAGATTACCCTTTGTCA
The DNA here is from genome assembly GCF_964213995.1 of Mustelus asterias. Lineage (NCBI taxonomy): Eukaryota > Metazoa > Chordata > Chondrichthyes > Carcharhiniformes > Triakidae > Mustelus > Mustelus asterias. Next base: position 120,291,627 of record NC_135809.1, read on the forward strand.
AAGCTGAAGTTAAATTCTATGTAACCCATCTCCACCATCTCTCTCTCTTCCAATGTGTTGATTGTCAAATACAATCCTTCACTATTTTCCAAACTTCTCTGTCCTCTTCAGTGTTTCAGTTGCTCACAATTTAGTGCATAATACATTATGCAGCTATAATATAAACGCAAAGGAATATTTGGATATGTCCACACCTGGACATACATTGCATAGCAGAACAAGAATCTTCCAAATGGGTTGATAGATTTTGGTTCATTTCAGCAATATATATTTGAACCAAACACACTTCCATTGTAGTCTATGAAAGCTGAAAGACATTTATATTTTAAAGAATTTGTTCAATTGAAACATTTTACTTGTTAGATCATGGAATCACAAGGAGGCCATTCGACCCATCATCCCTGCACCAGCTCCCCAAGTGAGCATTTTGATACAGGAAAGACCAATTATACATTTCTGACATTTGCACCATATGTCTAGTTCATAATTATATCTAATGATAGCCTCAATGGTGGAAGCAGCAGTAATACTGGTCCAGTAAATCACCTGGGCTAGATAATAATCCTAGAATCATAGAATGATACAACATAAGAAGGCCACTTTTTGGCCCAGCATGCTTCCACTGGCACTTTGAAAGAACTATCCAATTTGTCCCATTGCCCTGCCCTTTTCCTGGAGTCCTGTGACTGTTTTGCCTCTTCAAGCACTTACCTAACTGCTTTGTGAATGTTATCATAGAATTGTTTCCATCTACTTTTAGGGGAAGGTAGAGAATGGGAAGATGGCTGGTGCAAACTGGCAGCAGCCATTGGGAGTGCTGTTGAACCAAGGGATGCACTCCTGCTCCTTCTGGCTCCACATCAAGACCCAATTTAAAAGAAACTTGCCTGTTTTTTGGTGGCTGCAGCAAATGTGCGAAGCCGGAACACTGCACCGATTAAATGTAATTCGATCTGTTTCTGAAACCCAGTGCACTGATGCCCAGTTACTGGAAGGAGTCTTCAAACAGATGGTAGGACCGTCAGTAGCCTCTACATCAGGTCTAGTGCCTGTTTCATGTGCCCCTATATCATCCAATATGACCTCAGATATATTCAGGTATCTTTGTGGCTCGAGACGTAGGGGCTATCTTGCTGGCTCATCATGATGATCGATCTGCGTGGTGAGCCGGCAAAATCACGAGAGAGGCAAAAAACCGGATTTGTGCCTGGTTTCTTGCCTCTCGCGATCTTACCGGCCCTGGATTACCAGCGTGATCAGCCTCACACCTGGGAAGGGTGATCGGCCGGCGGGGGGGGGGGGGGGGGGGGGGGGGGATGTCGGGGTAATATCCGGGGTGGGGTGGGGAGCGGTGTATCAGGGCAATATTCAGGGTGGTGGGGAAACTGTGAGATCTCTCTGTTCTGTTGCACAAAACACTGAGTGATCGCTGCGCAAGTGCAATAGCACCCTCTAGCTGTGAGCAGCTGGCTTTCTGGTGAGTATAGACTCCATCCACTCCCTCTACTGGCGTGAATCACACTTTGCCTCTTTTTTTGCACTAAGTGCCAAAAGACCATGTCTGAAAACTCGCTGAAAAAATGGGTGCAAATCTCTTCCATTTTCACACTGGTTCAGCACTTAGAATATTTTTGGTAAGATCGCCCCCATAGCCTTACTTGTCCTTGTTTTCCACTTGGAAACATGCAACAAAGATCAATTTCTCCTGAATTATGTCCATAATTATACCTAATGGTTTTGGGAAAACCAGCAACAATGTAGGAACAATACTCAGCATATTCTGAGTGTATTCTGAGTGTAATTCACATAAATACTGAAACATTAAAAACACATAGGAAAGAATAATGAACATGCTTTAGAGAATTTGATTAGGGATAACTATACTGGATGTATTAACGTTATAAACCATCAGTTTGTGGAATGAATTGAGAAAAAAACTGAATGCAATTTGCACAATTAAGGCTGAGAGGACATACATGTCTATTTTTACTTTCCTTTCTATATCATTGGGAGTCACTTACAATATAATTACTAAATGAATGGAGATGAACCTTCTGTCATACAGGGCTGATCTGAGGGTCAAGTGACCCATTTAAAAAATACTGCCTATGATTAAATCAGAGGTATGAATTCTGGTTTGGGATATTCCTGTTGACGTGTCTTAAAATGAAACTATCATAATTTATTCTTGTGATGTGAAGGATGCCAGCAAGGGTCTATTAATGCCCCACCTCCAGGTAACTGGAGAAGCTGGTGGTGAGCCTAATTCTTGAACACTTGCAAAGTTGCAATCCTATTGAAGATGCCCCCAGACTGATGTAGGTGAATGAATTCTCCAATTTTGATCAAGTGCTGATGAAGGAATGGATTTCTAAGTTGACCATTTTGGTTTGTGACTTGGAAAAAACTCAGAGGTTCCAGTGACTTTGCTGATCCTGCCCTTAGTTGGACCAAATTCTATTAAGGAAAGCTACATGGGTTTCAGCAGTGCATCTGCAAATCTACATCTGTACCTTTCTGCCACAATACACTGATAGTGGAGGAAGTGCATTTTGAATTCAGTGGCAGACATACTGATCAAACAAACTGCTTTTTCTTAAGCTTCTTGGTACAAACATCCAGGTGAGTCGTGGATGTTATGAGCTTTGTAGATGATCGAGAGGTTTTGAGGAGCCAGGAGGTGAACAATATTCACATACAGCTCTGATGTTGGTGTGGATGGTGTAATTAAGCTTCTGATCAATGATGATCCAAAAATGTCAATGCATCAGTGATGGAAGAACCAGCAGTGATGATGATAGTTAAAAGAATTAACTGAGCTTTTATTTGTTAAAGACCATTATTGTCCAGAATGAAAGCTGAATGGCTGTAATCTGATGTAAAATATTTTACATAAATTCACAGTTTGATACAAGGCCAACTATTAGGGTCCCTTTAGAGGGCTCATAAACTTTAATAATGTTTTGCATTATCTCAACTTGGAGAACTACATTGTGCGTAGGATGTACAGATCAGCACACAAAATTTAGCATACAAAGCCACCTCAATTGCATTTCCCCCACAACATGTTATTTATATTTTGAAGCAGTAACTAGTTTTTTAAATAAGTTTTTAAAAAAAAATCAAGATTCTTCTGAAATATTAAATTACAACAGACTTCAATGTTCAGAAAAAGAGAGTAAGAGAGAGGGAAAATGAAAGAGCTCGTTTTAAATTCAAACTGCAACTGCCTGTTTTTTCTCTCTCGAGAAACCTAGCTCCACCCACACACATGATTTTCTTGTCAATCAACCTAATCAAATTATTTATATTAGAATTTTCATTTCTTCATTGTTTCATTTTTCCACCTTTTTAAAACCTCACTTTCCATTTCTTCCCCCCACTACGGTCTTTCCTTCCCCCACTCCACTAGAGCCATCTGTTACATGTCTCAGGTTGTCCTTTGACACTCTGCTTACCTTTGCTCTGCCATTTGCATATTCTGATCTCTTAATGAACCGCTATCAGCACTGTTCTTAGGCATGATCACCACCGTTTACATTCCCTTTGTCATTTTGTCTATAACATCTTTCTCAATTCCCCCCCCGGTATCAATATCATCCTATTTTCTATTGTCTTCAGCTCTGACAAAGGGTCATCCAGACTCAAAACGTTAGTTCTCTTCTCTCTCCACAGGTGCTGTCAGACCTGCTGAAATTTTAGATAGAAACTAGAAGCAGGAGGAGGCCATTCAGCCCTTTGAGCCTGCTCCACCATTCATTTTGATCATGGCTGATCATCAAATTCAACATGCTGATTCCACCTTCCCCCCATATCCCTTGATCCCTTTAACCCCAAGCGATATCTAATTTCCCGAAATCAGACAATGTTTTGCCACAACGACTTTCTGTGGTCGTGAATTCCATAGATTCACCACTCTCTAGGTGAAGAAATTTCTCTCACCTCAGTCCTAATAAAACTTTGACCCCTCGATTTCCAGCATTTTTTGTTTTTGTTTCAGATTCCAGCACTCAGTAATTTGCTTTTATTTATATGTCTGAAGTGGTTAGGATCTGGAATAGACTGTGGAATAGAGAGTGGTAGCCATGAGGTGGAGATGCTGGCATTGGACTGGGGTGGGCACAGTAAGAAGTCTCACCACACCAGGTTAAAGTCCAACAGGTTTGGAGCTGCGCTCCGAAAGCTCCTGATTCCAAATAAACCTGTCGGGCTTTAATCTGGTGTTGTGAGACTTCTTACTGAGAGTGTGGTGACAGTGGATTTGATAATGGTTCTGAAAAGGTAATTGGATAAGCAGCTGAAGAGCAAAGAAAGTTGCAGGACCACGGGGGATAAGGGCAAGGGAAGTGAAATTAGCCGAGTTACTCTTGCAATGAGCCCTTAAGACAAGGACAGGTCTATTAGCATCCGGTGTAACCATTGTATAACAATGTTAATATCTGGATTTCAGTCAAATGCTCATTACAGTGCTCTCAGAGGGTCTATTCTGTCGGAGAATGCATACCACAGGGCTTCTTCATGTAAATACACACACACTGATAGGAGAATAGTGCAGTGTGTTGGTGCAGCTTTGCAGAAACAGCATTGTTGCTAAGGAAGAGGATTACTGAATTTGCCAACGCAATTTTTTTGGCAGCCCAGAATGTGAACTCTCCCCTGGCCTTCTTACGGAGACCGTTCTTCAGGAAAGACGGTAAAAAGTTTCCCATTTTACCTGTTAGTCAACCCTCGCTATCTTTTTGATTGTTGAGACGGGTGGGGAATGAACGGTCCCTTTCTCACATTCATTCCAAACGCGGTGAAGGTGGACGATACGCCAGACAATCAGACCGAGGCGGGGGCAGACACAGGAACACTGGCCATGCTAAATTCTCTGCTCAGGATGACCAGTTAAAAGTTAGGCACTAATGAGTGTGTTTCGGTTCATCGTTCTGAGTGCCGTTGCCGCCTTTATGGTAGAGGCGATTACTACAAACTTTGAGGTAAAGATGCATGTGTTAGTCTATACAGCAAAAACAGAAAATGCTGGAAAATCTCAACAGGTCTGTTTCGAGTCTGGATGGTCCAACTCTCTCCACAGATGCTGCCAGACCTGCTGCCATTTTCCAGCATGTTCTGTTTTTGTTTCCGATTCCAGCATCCGCAGTGATTTGCTTTTATCCAGGTGTAGCTGTCGGTCGGTCATTTAACTTTCAGCCTTTTTGTTTTAAACTCCCACACATCATTGATTAGTTCTGGACCACTCAATTGTCTGAAATTGGAAAACTTTAAACTGGTACTTTAATATTAGTGCCGTTTTTCCTCAGTCCACCGTTCATCTAAAAGAATGCATCTGGCGCAGGACGTTTAATACAGAAAACAATTGATCAGTGAAACTAATTACGGTTCCAGGGTTATTATTCATTCCTGGGAGTAAACCACTCCAGTTACATTTTTGCAAGTGTTATGGAAGTTATAGGCTGGAGCTATGAATAGTGATGGGAATGGTTCCAGTTTTCTTCCTATCATATGGCTGACGAGGAATCTCTGCCACCCTGCCACCTGCCATTGGCATACATTGGAAGGATTTACAAGTTCACTGAATCACAGAATCAAAATCACAAAATACTACAGTGCAGAAGAAGCCCTTTGGCCCATCATGCGCACCGATGCATGAAAGGCCCTGACCTGCCCACCTAATGCCACTTGCCAGCACTTGTAAAATAAAGTAGTTTATTTATCAGTCACAAGTAAGGCTTACATTAACACTGCAATGAAGTTACTGTGAAATTCCCCTAGTCGCCACAGTCCGGTGCCTGTTCGGGTCAATGCACCCTAACCAGCACATTTTTCAGACTGTGGGAGGAAACCGGAACACCCGGAGGAAACCCATGCAGACAGGGGGAGAATGTGCAAAGTCCACACAGACAGTGACCCAAGCCAGGAATCGAACCCAGGTCCCTGGCGCTGTGAAGCAGCAGTGCTAACCACTGTGCTACCATGCCGACCCATAACCTTGAATGTTGATACTGAACCTGTGAAGAGAAGACCTTACTTGGCCATCAGGAGTGGGACTTGAGATTCAGCTTAGACAGGGATGTTACTCACTGCACCACAAGACCTTTTTATATATAATGGGGAGTGAAACTAGACCGCGTGAATAGTTTCTCCAGAGCACCGGTACACGTGCAGTGAACCAAATGATGCTCTTGTGCATTGTAAAACTGTGTGAGACTGTTAGTTTAGTTAAAATTTATTTATTAGTGTCACAAGTAGGCTTACATTAACATTGCAATGAAGTTACTATGAAAATCCCTGAGTCACCACACTCTGGCACCTGTTTGGGTACACTGAGGGAGAACTTAGCATGACAAATGAACCTAACCAGCACGTCTTTTGGATTGTGGGAGGAAACCTACGCAGACACGGGGCGACTCCACACAGACAGTAATCCAAACCGGGAATTAAACCTTGGTCCCTGGTGCTGTGAGGCAACAGTGCTAACCACTGTGCCACCTCTGTTGTCTTGTGGGAATTGCTTTCCATTTTAAAGATGGGCGGTATCTTATCTCCGAGTTTCATTTAAACTCAATGCAAAATTGAAATAATCCCAACCCTAACCTTCTACAGTGGAGGTATGGTAAGAAGTACATAAGAACCAGCAACAGGAATAGGCAATTTAGCCTCTCAAGCCGGCTCCGCTATTTAACATGATCATAGCTGACCTCATCTTGCCTCAACTCCATTTTCCTGCCCATTCTCCATAGCCCTTCAAACAATTTTCTGATTAAAAATCTGTCCACCCCTTCCTTACGTTTTCTCAATGTCCCGGCACCCACTGTGCTCTGGGGTAGTGTATTCCAAAGATTCACAACCCTTTGCGAGAAGTAATTTCTTCTCATCTCTGTTTTAAATCTGCCAGCCCTTATCCTAGAACTATGAACTCTTGTTCTAGATTGTTCTACAAGAGGAAACATCCTCTCCACGGCTACTTTGTCCATCCCCCTTATCATCTTGGGCACCTCAATTAGATCTCCTCTCATTCTTCGAAACTCCAGGGAGTTTGGGCCAAAACTGCTCAATCTCTCTTCATAAGGCAAACCCCTCATTAGTTAGTAGTCGTAGTTAATATCAGCAGAGAAAGCATAACTTTACTCACAATATGGTTGGTGCAACTTTCCATGTTGTAATTAAACTACATCATATCCAGGAATTTATTGAATAGCAGGGAAGTTATGCTAAACCATTATACATTTCTGCTTAGGCCACGACTAGAGTAATGTGCCAGTTCTGCTCATCACACTTTAAGTTAGATGTGAGGGTCCTTGAGAGAATGCAGAGGGGATTTATCAGAATGGTTCCAGGAATGAGAGATTTTAGCTGCAAAGTTAGATTAAAGCAACTGAGGTTGCTCTCCTTGGAATAAAGGAGATTGAGGATATTCCATAGAGGTGTGCCAGACTGACAAGATTTAGATAAGCTCGACAAATAGTAGCTGTTCCCATTAGTTGATGGTACAAGCACCAAGGGATACAAATTTAAGGTTTAGGGCAGGAGATACATGAGAGATGTGGGGGAGAACTTCTTTTACATGAGTGAATGGTAATGTTCTGGAACTTACTGCCAATGAGGGTGGTGGAAGCAGAGATGGGATGAATGATTCCAAAAGGAAATTGGGTGCACTTGAGAGAACTAAACTTGCAGGACCACAGGGATAGAGTGGGCGAATAGGATTGACAGGATTGCTCCACAGAGAACAGGCATGGAGTCGATGGGCTGAATAGCCACCTCTGCTGTTGTGACTCTAATTTCAGTTTTTCTCAGATTGCGAACTCAACCAGGAAACTGTCTAAGAGAGCTGTTGAATTCTATTACAGATCTTCATATTGGATACTTGCCATGATGCTGAGGAGCAACAAAGGATCTTGTCATAACAAGTTGTGAGTAAGACTTTTTTTAAATGTCAGCAAGATAAAACTGTTAATGGTTCTGCTTAATTACACAATGAACTAAAGTTCAAAAACGATGTTTCCCAACTTTAGTGAAGAGACTTGTATAGTCACAGACAAAGCAAGGGAAAACTAATGCTAGATGGTAAACCCACCAAAAATAATATATATTATACATCTTAATTTACATTGTTATAATTATGCATCTTCAGAGAAGAATGGCTAAATAACTTGAATGCGGCTTATTGAGCACAAGAATATATGAAGTGTTTGTCTTTGCTGTTCAGAACTTTGGAGCCACATTCCTACCGAGCTACATGGTATCCCACCTCCCAGGATACCACAAATTCATTGCGTCCATTAAAAGTAAGTATGAAGCCCAGAGAAATATTTTGCTTTTTACATTATGAATTCTTGTCATCCACCATTGGTTTGAGGAATTTAAGATTCAAGTAGCTTTCACCAATTATGCTATCTAACCATGTCTCACAAGTAAATGCTGTGCTTTTACCTGCAAGAGCTCTTCAACCTCGTACTCAACTTAATTAATCATCTGTTTCATCTCTTTGAGGGTTTGCAAGGATAATCCTCTTAACTGGGAACTTAAGAGATAATACTGGAGCTCTAAAGTGGGATAGATACTTCAGAGTAATTAAATCAATCATCAGTTCAACTTTGCTTGGCTTGTTTTAGCCTGACTAATTCTGAAGATGAAACATTGCAACACTGAATAAAAGGAAATAACATTTTTAAAATCTTTAAAATTCGAGTAAATGTCCCATTTGGAACAAATAGCTGCTGATTAATCTAAAATGCAAATCTATTATTAATCTAAAATGCAAATCTATTATTAATCTAAAATGCAAATCTATTTCTACTCCGTTTACTTTGTTGTGAGCTTTTAAACAACGCACAAGAGGTAATTTTATTTGACATGCTTAATGGATTTGGAAAGTTCCCAACCAGTCTGACACATCCTTCTGGATGGCAATCTCACCCCTCTGGGGTTTACCACCAAGTTTGATGCCCAATTTACACCGCTTTCCATTGAAATAGAAGTGACATTATAAACACAGCCAAAGATTCTCTAATACTGATTTCAGTGAATGGTGGTGCCAACTCTTAATGCAGAGGACTTGTGCAACTCAGTGCTAACCTGCCAATTCCTCTAGGACTATGGGCAGACCTGAGAGTAAATCCACCAAATTTAGTGTGGTACTTTGATGTCAGTTGTGGCTCAGTTGGGAGCTTTCTCAGATGTATTTCAGAAGGTTGTGGGTCCCGTGCCAGAGACTTGCGCATAAAATTCTGGCTAATACACCAGGACAAAGGGAGCATTGCCCTGTTGGAAGTGTTGTCTTTTGGATGTGACATCAATCCCTGTCTAATGGATGCAAAAGATTCTTTGAAAGAACAGCAAAACAGTTGATTTGATTTGATTTATTATTGTCACATGTATTAGTATGCAGTGAAAAGTATTGTTTATTGCATGCTATACAGACAAAGCATACCGTTCATAGAGAAGGAAAGGAGAGAGTGCAGAATGTAGTGTTAGTCATAGCTAGGGTGTAGAGAAAATCAACTTAGTGCGAAGTAGGTCCATTCAAAAGTCTGATGGCAGCAGGGAAGAAGCTGCTCTTGAGTCAATTGGTACATGACCTCTGACTTTTGTATCTTTTTCCCAACGGAAGAACTGGCACCTTGAAGGACCCTTCCACTGTTCATCCTGGAATCAGACTGAGTGCCAATGCGAAGGGGAATAAGCTTGAGGTGCTGATTAGTTTACACCTGTTCCTATACTCCTGTGACTCTGGAATTACACTGCAAGTTAAGCATTAAAGATTTGTGAAAGAAAACATTCAAATTAAAAAAGAATCCTAATGGAAATTTAAAAGAGAGAATGTCGGAGTGCGTGGATTCCTTAATTATGCTGGCTGCTTTTCCAAGGCAGCGGTAAGTGTAGACAGAGCCAATGGATGGGAGGCCGGTTTGCGTGATGGATTGGGCTACATTCACAACCTTTTGTAGTTTCTGGCGGTCTTGGGCAGAGCAGGAGCCATACCAAGCTGTAATACAACCAGAATGGATGCTTTCTATGGTGCATCTGTAAAAGTTGGTGAGAGTTGTAGCTGATATGCCAAATTTCCTTAGTCTTCTGAGAAAGTAGAGGTGTTGGTGGGCTTCCTTAACTATGGTGTCCCAGGTGTTCTGAATGAACACCATAAACTGAGTTAATCTGGTTTTATGACATTACTGTTGGTGGAATCTTGCTGTGTGCAACTTGGCTGCTGCTTTTTCTACAACAGTGACTCTACTGAAAATGTTTCATTGGCTGTAATGCGCTTTGTGATGTCCTGATATTAAGAAAGGTGACATGTAAATATAAGTTCTTTCTTAAATGTGTGAGAGATAGACATCAGGAACCACGGTGACCTTACTGCCCCATTAACCTGATTTAAAAGTAGTCTCTCCACCAGCTTTATCTAGGCACCTAAAATCTGACTTCAAATTGCCATTGGGCTTCATCCAGGCAGTACCCTGTTTATACCCTGGCTGCAACTTCAAGCGTCTTGTTTAAAAGACTGGTCTGTGCAGGCACGTAACCAATAGATCACTTTTAGATGTTTATGGTGGAGAATCCTTGCTTTCTGTGAATAACTTCAAGTAGACTTCCAATGGGGCAGCACGGTGGCACAGTGGTTAGCACTGTTGCCTCACAGCGCCAGGGTCCTGGGTTCAATTCTGGCCTCGGGTGACTACCTGTGTGGAGTTTGCACGTTCTCCCCATGTCTGCATGGGTTTCCTCTGGGTGCCCCGGTTTCCTTCCACACTCCAAAGATGGGTGATTTAGGTTGATTGGTCATGCTATATTGCCCTTACTGTCAGGGGGACTAGCAGGGTAAATACATGGGGTTACAAGGATAGGGCCTGGGTAGGATTGTTGTCGGTGCAGGCTTGATGGGCCGAAAGGCCTCCTTCTGTACTGTAGGGATTCTATGATTCAACCGACATGCAGAACATTTTGCAAACCAGTTTTGACACAACATTGGATTCACAGTGCATTCTGGGACAGTAGGAAATGGTGTAGGACTAGCACCTTGAAGGACCCTCACACCATTCATCCTAGAATCAGACTGAGTGCCAACATGAAGCGGAATCAGCTTGAGGTGCTGATTAGTTTACATCTGTTCCTATATTCCTGTGACTCTGGAATTAGACTGCAAGCTAAGCATGAGGGTAAAGATTTGTGAAAGAAAACATTCAAAATAAAAAAGAATCTGATGGAAATTTAAAAATCAGGGCATTGATCCACTTGTCCGAATTGGCATTGGACTTTGCCAGGTTAACAATATTGGAATAAAATATTGAATATAACTAAAGTGCAAAGAAAAGAACAAAGAAAATTACAGCACAGGAACAGGCCCTTCCGCCCTCCAAGCCTGCACTGACCATGCTGCCCGACTGAACTAAAACCCCCTACCCTTCCGGGGACCATATCCCTCTATTCCCATCCCATTCATGTATTTGTCAAGACGCCCCTTAAAAGTCACTATCGTATCTGCTTCCACTAGCTCCTCCAGGTACTCAAAGGTTGAGCTGAGTAAATGTCCAAAAATCGGTAAAGCCAGCACATTGAAATCTGACAAATTACTGCGCTGTTTTTCATATTGTCTTGAAGGTACGGCCGGGCTATCGAGGAAATGTTTATTGTGAGCCTTTACGAATTGTTAAAGTACCAACAGAAAATGCCATTGAAACACTGTATAAGATGTCTTCCAAGCGAACATATGCAGTTGATGAAAGCCTCCTCGCAGGATGGACCAAGCAGTGGTGCACAGGGAATGAACCTTCTCAAAGATATGTATGTGTGTGGCTTACGTTACAATGTTCTAACTGTAATTCCTTATTCTTTTTAGCAAAGAAGCAAAGGTTCATAATTACATTCACAAGGTGTCCTAAGCCAAGAATGAATAGAAGTTTACTCAGTTGGACTACAGGTCTCAAATCTGTTCATCCAGGCAGATAAACCCCAATTTAACACTCATGGTCCTGTGGTCCAATGGGTCTCTTTGAATCCCTTCTTTTAAAGTTTGAAGTTTCAAGTTTTTTTTAAAGTTGATTTAATGGTATCACAAGTAGGCTTACATTAACATTGCAATGAAATTACTGTGAAAATCTTCCCATCTATCTGCTGATGTTAAACTGGAGCCATGATCTATGACTACAAAGAATATCCATAGGTACGAATAAACATCCTGTTGCATGATTCAGAACCAGTTGAGGCTGGAACTGGTGTAATTTTGATAGCAGTGGCATGAGTTTCCTGGTTAATGTACATTAATGAGCAGGACATGGGCGGCTGGCCAGCATTTTTGCCCATCGCTAGTTTGCCTTGAGAAGGTGGTGGTGAGCTGCCTTCTTGCATCGCAGCAGTCCAAATGCTGTGGGTTGACCCACAATGCCGTCAGGGAAGGAATTCCAAGATTTTGACCCAGCGACTGCAAAGCAATGGTGATATATTTCCAAGATGTGGAGATGCTGGCGTTGGACTGGGGTAAACACAGTAAGAAGTCTCACAACACCAGGTTAAAGTCCAACAGGTTTATTTGGTAGCAAATACCATAAGCTTTCGGAGCACTGCTCCTTCGTCAGATGGAGTGGAAATGTGCTCTCAAACAGTGCAAACAGACACAAAATCAAGTTACAGAATACTGATTAGAATGCGAATCCCTACAGCCAGCCAGGTCTCAAAGGTACAGACAATGTGGGTGGAGGGAGCATTAAACACAGGTTAAAGAGATGTGTATTGTCTCCAGACAGAACAGCTAGTGAGATTCTGCAATTCTTGTCTGTACCTTTGAGACCTGGCTGGTTGTAGGGATTCGCATTCTAATCAGTATTCTGCAACTTGATTTTGTGTCTGTTTGCACTGTCTGAGAGCACATTTCCACTCCATCTGACAAAGGAGCAGTGCTCCGAAAGCTTATGGTATTTGCTACCAAATAAACCTGTTGGACTTTAACCTGGTGTTGTGAGACTTCTTACGATATATTTCCAAGTCAGGATGATGAGTGGCTTGGAGGGGAACTTGCAGGTGGTTGTGTTCCCATGTATCTGCTGCCCTTGTCCTTCTAGATGGAAGTGGTTGTGGGTTTGGAAGGTGCTGTCTCAGGATCTTTGGTGAATTGCTGCAGTGCATCTTGTAGATTGTACACACTGCTGCTACTAAGCATCGGTGGTGGAGGGAGTGGATGTTTGTAGATGTGGTGCCAATAAAGTGGGTTGCTTTGTCCAGGATGATGTCAAGCATCTTGAATGTTGTTGGAGCTGCACCCATCCAGGCAAGTGGGGAGTATTCCATCACACTCCTGACTTGTGCCTTGTAGATGGTGGATAGGCTTTGGAGAGTCAGGAAGTGAGTTACTCGCCACAGTATTCCGAGTCTCTGATCTGCTCTTCTAGTCACTGTGTTTATGTTTAATTAATGAAAGGTCTTTGTTATTACCTGAAACTAAACAGGTTGTCATCATACAGATTTCAATGCGGCATATTTTTCTTCAACTGTCTGGGGCAGTTTCAGAGATTTGGTATTGTCCACTTCCACTGTTTCTTGCAGTGAAAAATCCCTTGTAAAGAGGAGGGAACTCCAGCCCAGCATGGATTCAGGATAATTTTCTTCTAACCAGATCAATACCTTAATTTTCATTGGTGTAAATGAACCAACTATCATTCATAACAGCACTGTGAGTGTACCTACATAATCAGACTCACCATGGACTACTCTCCAGAATCGGTTGCATTCTTGGACACACGCATCTCCATTAAGGACGGTCACCTCAGCACCTCACTGTACCGCAAGCCCACGGATAACCTCACGATGCTCCACTTCTCCAGCTTCCACCCTAAACACGTTAAAGAAGCCATCCCCTACGGACAAGCCCTCCGTATACACAGGATCTGCTCAGATGAGGAGGATCGCAATAGACACCTCCAGACGCTGGAAGATGCCCTCATAAGAACAGGGTATGACGCTCGACTCATCGATAGACAGTTCCAATGCACCACAGCGAAAAACCGCACCGACCTCCTCAGAAGACAAACACGGGACACAGTGGACAGACTACCCTTCATCGTCCAGTACTTCCCCGGAGCTTCAACATGTCATTGATGAAGACGAACATCTCGCCAAGGCCATCCCCACACCCCCACTTCTTGCCTTCAAACAACCGCACAACCTCAAACAGACCATTGACCGCAGCAAACTACCCAGCCTTCAGGAGAACAGTGACCACGACACCACACAACCCTGCCACAGCAACCTCTGCAAGACGTGCCGGATCATCGACATGGATGCCATCATCTCACATGAGAACACCATCCACCAGGTACACGGTACATACCCTTGCAACTCAGCCAACGTTGTCTACCTGATACGCTGCAGGAAAGGATGTCCCGAGGCATGGTACATTGGGGAAACCATGCAGACGCTACAACAATGGATGAATGAATACTGCTCGACAATCACCAGGCAAGAGTGTTCTCTTCCTGTTGGGGAACACTTCAGCGGTCACGAGCATTTGGCCTCTGATCTTCGAGTAAGCGTTCTCCAAGGCGGCCTTCACGACACACAACAACGCAGAGTCGCTGAGCAGAGACTGATAGCCAAGTTCCGCACACATGAGGATGGCTTCAAGCCGGATCTTGGGTTCATGTCACACTATTTGTAATCCCCACAACTTGCCTGGGCTGACAAAATCTCACTAACTGTCCTGTCTGGAGACAATACACATCTCTTTAACCTGTGCCTAACACTCTCTCCACTCACATTGTCTGTACCTTTAAGACTTAATTACCTGTAAAGGCTCACATTCCAACCATTATTCTGTAAATTGAGTTTGTGTCTTTATATGCCCTGTTTGTGAACAGAACTCCCACTCACCTGACGAAGGGGCAGCGTTCCGAAAGCTAGTGGCTTTTGCTACCAAATAAACCTGTTGGACTTTAACCTGGTGTTTTGAGACTTCTTACTGAGTGTACCTACACTACATGGCCTTCAATGGTTCAACAAGGCAGCTCACCACCACCTTCTCAAGGGCATCTCGGGACAGGCAACATGTGGGAAAAGTAACAAGTATTAACAAGTATTGAAGTCTTCTGCTAATTAATTAATTACTTGTGGAGCCTGAGGGAAATGGTCAGAATACAGACTCTGATCCACAAGATTCTGCAATAAAAACATTGGGCACGCCTCCCATGATAGCCAAGGGAGCCCGCCATCGGCCGGTGGTGGGATCTTCTGGTCCCACCGCTGACAGCGGGATGTTCTGTTTTATCTACCCTGCTCCACCGGGAAAACCACAGCGTGGGTTCGCTGTCAAAGGGATCGGAACATCCCGCCGACGGGAACAGCTGGAAAATTCCAGCCGTTATTTTAGTTATTCTGTCACTGCAACACCATAATCCAACATTATAAGTGGACGGGATAGCAGAGTGGGATCACTAATAAAAATTCTGTTGGCCCGTGCAATAGGCTTTGACATATTCAGAGAACTGGTAGCCTTGAGCACAGGTTTGAAGCTATGAATTGAGTTATTGTGAGTTCACGCAAATGCATAACTTTGTATAGCACTTTCTGTTTATGGCGTTTCTGAAATAACATAAACGGTGTATGAAAATAAAATGCTGGAAATCTGAATAAAATCAGAAAATGCTGGAAATACGCAGCAGCTCAGACAGCATCAGGTTCTGATGAAAGATCATCAACCTGAAACGTAATGGGCAAGATTTTCCGGCCGTGCTCGCCCCAAGGCCAGAAAATCCCACCCGAGGCCAATGGGCCTTTGCACGGTCCGTGTCCTGTCTGCTACGATTCCCAGGCGGAACAGGAAATTTCCACCCAACCTCTGTGGTGAGAAACAGAGTTAGTCTGACCTGCTGGTGGCCCAGTGGTTAGCGCTGCTGCCTCACAGCGCCTGGGATGCGGGTTCGATTCCTGGCAGGGGACGCGGTCTGTGCGGAGTATGCACGTTGTCTGCGTGGGTTTCCTCCGAGTGCTCCGGTTTCCTCCCACAGTCTGAAAGACGTGCTGGTTAGGTGCATTGCTAAATTCTCACTCAGTGTACCCGAACAGACGCCGGAATGTGGCGACCAGGGGATTGTCATAGTAACTCCATCGCGGTGTTAATGTAGGCCTACCTGTGACAATAATAAATAAAACTATTTCCAGCATTTTCTGGTTTTGCAACATGTAAAGTATAACAGAATTATGTCTGTATTGAATAATCTGATTTGTAGGAAGTTTAACAATTACTGATGGTCATTTATGTGTTAGGAAAATAATTGTTGTGTTCATAGCCTTTTCTTCAGAATCTTGGCAGCTTTCCACCGATTGGCAAACCCTCTCGAGCTCTTGGTAGTATGAGACAGCTTTCCATTCTGGATAAAAAAACCATTCTGTCAGGAAATAATGAGAGGCTCTCGGAGGACCTTACCTGGATCTCTGGCCTGGAGTCAGTTGGCAGCCTCAGAACAGGGGATCCCAACAGCAAACTCAAGAAAAGAAACAATTGCACAAGGGATAAATTCCGAAAAGGTTTGGTGTCCAGCTCACTCAAGAACACAAATGTGTTACCTGTAATAAATGGTTCAAAATACTTTGTTTGTGACCCATGTGTCTTACAAAGAAGATTGGTCTGATGGTATATTATATCCACCAGAATACATTTTGTTGAGTGAGTAGTCAAGTGAACTACTTTCCTGAAATGTGCTGCACATGTAAAGTAATATTCATCATTACTATTTAATATGGTTTAACAATGTGTGGGATAGTCAAGGCTACTGAACATTGGAACCTATCCCCAAATTAATAGCTTGTCTATTGTAACTTGTAAGGTTTCAAATGGTGAGATCAGATCGATGTTCATGCATTTTGTTTCAGGCAGCTGGGCTAATCTGAATTCAGACACAACATTACTAGGATGTAAAAGAAATTGCCTTATTTTCCACAAGATATGTTGCATAGAATATTTATTGGATTTCTTTTATCTCTGTAATGTAACCATGGTGTGACAAAATATGTACATAAATATCCATTTTATTATGTTAAATAATTAATTATTCTGAG
This sequence comes from Mustelus asterias, assembly GCF_964213995.1. Taxonomy (NCBI): domain Eukaryota; kingdom Metazoa; phylum Chordata; class Chondrichthyes; order Carcharhiniformes; family Triakidae; genus Mustelus; species Mustelus asterias. Next base: position 120,308,679 of record NC_135809.1, read on the forward strand.
ATCAAGAGCATTCAGATAAAGAATGATCAAGTTTCGAGTCATTCTGAGGGAGCGAGATATTCTTCAAATTTTATTTATTTCTCAGAGTTACAAAGCCGTTGTGCAGAGTGGACCGGGCTAGCCCTTCGTCCATCTCCTTGCTTGCTCCAAAAACCAGTTCAAATTCAGATTGAATCCAATTCATGGTCTCCACAAAACAGACATACTGGATGAATTTTCCCAATCTACTAGCCACGGGAATCATAGCGGGCGCGGGGCGGACCACGGAAAGGTCTGTTGACTTCAGGCGGGATTTTCCGGTTTCAGGGTGAGCTCCCACCCACCAGATCCAAGTTGTTAAGAGCAGCCATCACACCTGATCTCGGGCTTGATTCTATGTTTGATCTTCGCCAAAAGGCCAAGAAAAACTTTTAAAATTTTATTTATTTTTGCCAAGAAGCAACTTGGCAATTTTGAAGCAATAACATTGGTAATCTTTTTTTTAGCAGAACACAGGTTAATTCTCACCAAAAGATGCCTCATAGGCTACACAGCTATTAGGCCCCCCAGATGGAAGGGGTGGCATTCGAGGATTATTGGCATCAATGGAGGGACAAACTGGACATACCTACTGACTTTATCTATCTTTGTGATGGTAGCCTAGAAATTAGTGTTCAAGATATTGGGGGGTGATTCTCCCTTCCAGCTGTGCTAATTTTTTAGCGTAGTGGGCTGGGAGAATCTCGCAGTGGCCGGGACATGGGATTCACGCATGCGTTCCCGCCCTGATAGCATCTCCCAGTGCCGGATTTCTGGCAGCATCTGCTCTGCGCCAGAAATCGGCGGGGAGACGCCAAATTCATGAACATCATTATTTCTATCTATTTTAAATGTAATTAGTGGGCCTGGGACAGAAATCTTTGGGCGCGCTAGCCTCTCCCCCTCCCCGCCAGGAGCGGTTCACTCCAGTGGGGTTTACATTAGCTCCCCAATAACAGGGAACTAGCGGTTCGACCCCGCTGGAGTGAATGGGGCAATCGGGGGCCCCCCAGAGGGTCGGGTGATGGTGGGAAGGTGCCCCCTGGGCATTGGCACCTTGGCAGTGACAGCCGGTGCCCCCAGCACTGCCCAAGGGGCACAGTGCCAATGACTGAGGGGCACCTTGGCATTGCCCATCGGGCATAGGGCAGTGCCAAGGGGGCAGGGCCTATGGGGGTGGGGCCTGAGGGGGTGGGGGTCCTGCTGCCACTCTGCAGTCGGGATCGGTGGAGGAAGGAGGGTAGCCAGCGATCGGGGTGGGCTGGTGTGGGGTGGGGGTGTTCAGCCCGCTTGTGGGGGGTCAAGGACTGCGGGGGAAGGGGAATCGGGGAGGCTGGAGATCGGGGTGGGCCAGGCAGGGGGGTTTGAGGCTGGCCCGGGAATGATCAGGGGGCCAGCAATCGGGAGGGCCGGCAGTGCAGGATCACTGTGCATGCACCAATCTCGACACTGATAGATCGGTGCAGTGGCCTGCTCAGCGTGCCGAGTTCAGCCTCTCCGGTGTGGATAGGGCCCGCTCTCTGGTTTTTAATGATATACACGCTAGTGACCTCTGCAATGCACAGAATGTGGGAGATTCTTCTCTGAACTCTCACTGGGAAAAATCAACATGAATTACTCCAGTTTTCACGCAAATTCAACACTTTGATTTTTTTGAGAGAATTCCAGCCATTATATCAATGATTCGTGCTTTTGTATATCATTCATCTCTCTGCTACTTTAACATCACTGAACCATTTGTTTTCTGTATTACTATCTAAGTTTCTAAGCTGACGTTCTCAGGAAATAGAACATAGAACAGTACAGCACAGAACAGGCCCTTCGGCCCACGATGTTGTGCCGAAAGTAGCGGTGTAATCGGAAATTTTGAGATGCAGGACCTTTAAGGAAAATGTGTTGGCCTTATCGTTTCTAAATCGACTATTACATTGTTAATCCTTTGAGAGCCCAAACGTCAGTAAAAATTTGCTTTTTAAGTGAGAAATGTTAGTGGTGGTAGCCATTTTATTTTGAATCATGTGGTCTTTAGCAAAGCTAGAATTTCTTTAGGCAACAGTTTAATTATTTAATTCAATCCTATTAAAGCATGAATTACAGAAGGTTTTACTTACTTCTGACTGGTCTTTTTTTGTGCCGTAAATTAGATGTAAAGCTGCCAGCAGGGAATACAAAGACAATACTGCATCTCACATCCTCAGGACATCGCAGCCGAGGAGTTAATGTGAATCACTCTCTCACTTCTCTCCCCCCCCCCCCCCCCCCCCTCCCATTGTGCATATTTGAGGACATTTCTTGTTCCCCCATCAACAACATGAATACAGTTGAGGTCTTGAGGACCTGGCTGGTTACCAAAGGATCGTTATTACATCTGGGCACTCTGCCACTAAACTAACAAAATAGACAACAATATGCAGAGCACCTACAATGTAGGAAAAACATTTTGTGGCGCTTCACAAAGGCATAGGTGGACAGAATTGGATGCTAAGCCAAAGAAAGTGGTTAAAGAAGCTTAGTGGTTTAATCAGAGTCTTAAAGCAGGGGAAGGGCAAAGAGCTTTAGGCTGGAAATGGTGAGGATAGAAGCTAAACAGCTCAAGGCAGGGCTGGATTCCTCATCATCAGGAACTTAACTTGGCAAACAAATATTTAGACAAACTAAGAATAACCTGAAGAGTATAACAATGAAAACTGGAGATGTTTGTTGATGATTGCACAGTTCAGTTGCAATTGTTACTCTTCAGGCACAGAAGTGGTCTTTGCCTTCATTCAGCAAGACCTGGGCAACCTACAAGCTAGGATTGATAAGTGTTGGTTAACAATCATGCCACAGAAATTCTGGGCAATAAGAACATAAGAATAGAAATAGGACCTGGAGGCCATTTGGCCCCTGGAGCATGCTGTGCCATTCAAGAAACCATAGGCTTGCTATCAGGAAGTTGGGATAAAATGAAGATTAAAGAATTGGATGAAAGGAAACTGATAGGGATCCAGCTGTACTGAGGGTTTTAATATGCGGATTAGTCTGGTAGCAGGGTGAACATGTATTTACTTTAAAAAAGTGGAGAACAATAGGACATAGAATTGCATGAGTTAAAAATACAGACAGTAGAAGTTCAAATGGAGAAATAAGAATGAATGTTGCACTTACATGCTGAAAGCATGACTTCTAAGACTAGTTGTTCAGCTAAGAAAAGATCAAAAAGAATAAACCACATATCAGTGGCAGGATTAGTCCTGAACTGGAGGAGAACTGCTCCTGGGTGATGAAGATTACAGTCACACCCAGCTCGAAGCAGAGCTCTCATAGGAACACGTTTTTGTCCTGAAGACTACTATTCTAAACTACATCTAAATCTACATTGAACTTGAAGAAAATGTTTCCTAAAAGAAAGATACACGTTGTGTGAAGTAAGTACAGTTGGATTTGGCTTATAGTGTTAAGGCCTTTGGGATGTTATTTTGGGGAAGGTATATTCTCGGTGGGGTTCTTGACAGTGCCACAGGGGAAAAAATATAAATGAGAGACTGCATTAACTGTAATCTGTAAAAATGTACCATCTAATTTGATTTGATTTATTTTCACATGTAATAGGATAAAGTAAAAAGTATTGTTTCTTGCACGCTATACAGACATGTCTTTTCCCATGCCTTGGCTATATAGTGCACAAGAAACAATACTTTTCACTGTATTGCAAAACATGTGAGAATAATAAGTCAAAACAACTCAAGATGTGGAGATGCCGGCATTGGACTGGGACAGTAAGACTCACAACTGGAAGGAGCAGCGCTCCGAAAGCTCGTGATTCAAAATAAACCAGCTCCAGGGTTCGAATCCCGGCTTGGGTCACTGTCTGTGTGGAGTTTGCACATTCTCCCTGCGTCTGCGTGCGTTTCCTCCGGGTGCTCCGGTTTCCTCCCACAGTCCAAAGATGTGCGGGTTAGGTTGATTGGCCATTCTAAATTGCCCCTTGGTGTCCCAGGATTCATAGGTTAGAGGGATTAGTGGGTAAATATGTAGAGATGGGGCCTGGGCGGGGTTGTGGTTGGTGCAGACTCGATGGGCCGAATGGCCTCTTTCTGCACTCTAGGATTCTATGACTTTAACCTGGTGTTGTGAGATGAGAAATCAAATCAAAATCTTACTGTTTAAAAATAAATCAGCTTTATATGTTGAATGGATTTGGTCTGTGTGTCAGTCTCAGGTCAGAGCCACCAGCCATGAGCTCATTGCTAACCAGGCTGCCCACTTTGTGACACTGGACCTGGCAGACACCACGTCCCCGTGCGTGCCCACGCCTGGGAGGCAGCGTCGTGCGTGCTGACGTCACGCGGAGACGACGGAGCTGGGCTGGGATCGGGGGGTTGCTGCTGTCTCGGTGTTGTGGCGGCGAAGGAGCAGCGGAAGGTCTGGCTGAACCCACCCCCCCACAATGGTGATCCACCTCCGTCTAAGCTTATAACAACTTATATAATACCATCATGGCGCTATAACTCATCCTCCTGCTCCCTTTGAAGCTGCTGGTTGTGAGGATCGGGCTTCGCACGTCCGCCTGCAGCTGTCGGGCCGCACACAGGTAAGGGCTGATGTGCGCAGGCGCAGTCATCCACCACTGAGTGGCAATGGGACAACCTGTGGAGGGGGAACAGTATCCTGGGGCTAATGTGTTTCTGTTCGTGCTGACCACGCTTTATTAATGCACTCCTAGTAAGCTGTCACCTTTTGATCGTATCTTGAATGCTCAAGTGCAAATATTGTTTTCATTTAATAGTTCTGGCAGCACGAATGTGCATGGCATCCCTGCGTAACTTTTTGGGTTTTCCTGACCTGTTGATTTCAGGTAGACCTGGTCTAGAATCACAGAATTTCCTACTGTGCAGAAGGAGGTCATTCGGCCCATCGAACCTACACTGACAGCAATCCTTTTTTGGCCCTATCTCCGTAACCCCATGTATTTACCATGCTAATCCCCCTGACACTAAGGGGCAATTTAGCATAGCCAATCAACCTAACCCACACATCTTTGGACTGTGGGAGGAAAATGGAGCACCTGGAGGAAACCCACACAGACATGCGGAGAATGTGCAAACTCCACACAGACAGTCACCCATGGCTGGAATTGGCGCTGTGAGGCAGCAGTGCTAACCACTGTGTCACCGTGCCTCCCTACTGCCACCAGGGTCTCTCCTGCCACCATACCTGGACTCCAAGGATTAATTATGCAAAGAGACGACACAAACTAAGACTGTAGTCCCTGGAATTTGATTTATTATCACATGTATTGGGATACAGTGAAAAATATTGTCTCTTGCATGCTGTATAGACAAAACATACCGTTCATACCATCCTTGATTATTCTCGCTGCTTTTCAGAGACAGTGGCAAGTGTAGATGGAATCGGTGGATGGGAGGCTGGTTTGCGTGATGGATTGGGCTAGTTCACAACCTTTCGTAGTTCCTTGCGGTCTTGGTTAGATCAGGAGCCAGGGTTGAAGGGTAATTTGATTTAATTTTCAAGATATTAAGGGGAATTGATTGAAGACTGGTTAGGGCTAAGCAGCAGAATCTAAAAAAAACCTTCAAGGAGTGAAATTGGAAGACATCAAAGGCTGAATGAAATTTCAAATTCTTTTCCACAAAGAGCAGTTGATCAATCATTTTGAGGTTGATCTTTTGGTAATCAAAGTTCTTAAGGACAAAGATGTGTGTAGCTCACAGAGCAGCCATAGAGTCACACAGTCATAAAGAGTAGAAAAGGCCCTTTGGCCCGTCATGTCTCCACCAGCAATTACTCCTACCAAAGTCGCACAAATCCCATTTTCCAGCACTTGTCCCATATCCTTAAATGTTATGATATTTCAAGTGCTCATCCAAATACCTTTTTAAAGGTTGTAAGATTTCTGGACTCCACTACCTTGCCAGGCAATGCATTCCAGATTCTCTCTATCATCTGAGTAAAAAATGTTTCTTATTAAATCCCCTCTAAATCTCTTGCCCCTCACCCTAAAATTATGCCCCCTTGTGATTCTCTCTCCACAGATGCAGTCAGACCCGCTGAGTTTCTCCAGCATTTTTTGGTTTTTCAGCTTCTAGCATCCACAGTATTTTGTCTTACCTTAGCCATGATCTCATTGACTGGTGAAACAGGCTCAAGGGGCTAAGTGGGGCCATAAAATAGCCAAGAACGTGCTTCTCTGGATGCCACTTGGTCTTGCGAGCTCCCCTGACAACCGAGTAGAGCTTCAACTACACAGCAACCATGCAATCAGCTTTGGCAAAATGGTTATGACTGAGGGGACAGTGTCTTTGTTGAATTTTGTCCAGAAGACAACAGGGTTGCCATTTCATTTCACTGGTGAAGCATCCTACTTTTGTGTAAGCTCCTGGCTGTTTGTTGGCATTGTGGATTTAGTTGCTTACGTGGTCTCGGATAAAGGTAGAAGTTGTTGGAACCAGTTGGATATTTCTGTGTGTGTGTTTAAATTGCTTTTTAAAAGAACAATTTGGCAGCCAAGTGAGGATCAGTGTTGTTGAGTTGAACCTTTCTGTGTAACTCATAATGTTTAGATTTAGTGTTGTGCGAGACCATCTAATGTTGACATTCTTATTGTGGTTTTTGGGATGAAAACTGTAGTCCTGGGAAAATTGCTGATGCAAAGTTTCGGCAGAGCATTATCCTAAAATAAATATAAGAACACTTCTTTCCTAGCCAATGAATTAATTTTATAGCTAAATTTGCTGTGATGTCAAATAATTACTTGGTAGTACCGAACTTGAGTATCACAGGTAAAAGAACATTTTGTTGAATCTTTTTGTCTTGCACTCATCAGAACAATCTCAAGAATACCAACGTTAGAGAAAACAAGTATAAAGTTGCTGCTTCCCTTGTGTTTGTCCTAATGTGTGTAAGATGAAAAGCTTCGACAAAATGTGTTTTTTTCAAGACTACTATGATGTCTTTTGTAAATTATGTTCACACTTATAAAGCTTGGTTCAGAAACTGACTTGGGAACATCAGTAGCAATGCTTCAGACATCACTGCACTCTTACTGATTCTGTGTGGCAATATGGAGCAAAAGTAGCATTACTCAACTTGTTGATCCAGCAAATCAAGGATATTAAAAGACTCTTCTCTCAGAGGGTAGTGAATCTGTGGAATTTTTTTACCGCAGAGAGCTATGGAGGCTGGGTCGTAAAGCATGTTCAAGGCTGAGACAGATAGATTTTTAAGTGATAAGGGAATCAAGGGTTGTGGCGATAAAATCCTCAGCTTCACTTTCCCATCTTATCAGATCAGCCATGATGTCATTGAATGGCAGAGCAGACTCGATGGGCCGAATGGCCTGTTTCTGCTCCTCCATCCTATGGTCACCAGGACCTCAACAATGCCCCTCGATTTCATTTGAATCCAAGTGCTTAACCTTCCACCAAGTGACTTCAACCTTAATGAAGCTTGGAAAATTGAATGGCGGTTACAAGATGCCACAAACGCCTCAAATAAGTATTGATATGGAAGTTCCACTGGCTTCAATCTTCCCAGAAACCCATGGGCAACTCTAAACCTCATCTATAAAAATCATGGTAGAAGCAAGTGCTTGAAAATTAAAAGTTCTCAAGTGTGCGACTGTGCTCACTCAGAACGGACAAAGGAGCATGCAACGACTCGATTCACAAATGCGAAGGAGGCATCACTGTGATACCCTCTGCTATTCCTGAAGTATTTGTCTGGTATAACAGCCTTTAATGTAAACGCAAAATACCGAGGATGCTAGAAATCTGAAATAAAACCAGAAAATGCTGGATAAACTCAAGCAGCTCTGGCAGCATCTGTGGAGAGACACAGTTAATATTTTAAGTCTAATGCCCATTTTGCAGTAAAACTACAATTGTTGCGTGACGTCTACATCAGCAATAACTTAGAAGCAGACCCTTGTATATGCTTGAAACTACCATGAGTGAAAAGCTGCAACAAATGTTCCGTGGTGGCAAAAAATTTGCACTATATGGAATATGTTTTCAAAGTAGCTTCCATGCCAATATCGAAACAAAATCAATTTCCTTGGCTTTTAATTAGAAGTAGTTTTAAATTGCCAGTGTGGTGCTAGGGATTCATTTTATAGTCCTTTTCAGTGTCAGTCTTGGTTCAGGGTAGAACTGTTGCCTAGCACTCATGGGTTCACGAACCACTCTTGGCTGACAAGTCAATGCAGTACTGAGGAATTGCTACACTAAGTTGCCATAATTGGAATGAGATGTTAAACTGAGGTCCTATCCTGTGGTATTATGCAAAAGAGGATCAGAAATTTCCCGGCCAGCATTTAAATGTAAATAGGTTTTCCAGTTATTGATTGTATTTCATTATGGAACCTTGCTGCCCACAATTTGGCTGTCACCTTTCCCTACATTCCAACTCTGACTAAACTTCAAAAATATTTCAAGGGCCTTGAAGTGCTTTGGGATGTCCTGAGGTCTGAAAGGCAGTAAAGAGTGCAAGTTCTTTCTATTGGTGCCATCTTTCAATTCACTGGAACACAAATAATCTATTTATAAGCATAGGAAATCTATAAATAACAAGAAGACTAAATGTCATTCATTGAATTAAGTAACAGTTGTTAGTGTCTACAGTAAAACTGTCATGCAGCTCCACATTAGTGCGTTATCCAATTCTGCCTACTGCAGCCTGGTGAGCTTTATTCACACCGATTGAGCTGCAGCCAGGCTTAACAATGGTTTTATTTTAAACTAGCAGATCAGTTGTGGGATTCTTCATGGAAATCTTTGCTCTGGAGTGTGGTTGCAATGTTCAACTGCTACAAGAGGGCTATGCTTTTAACTAGGACCATTTCTTCCAAACCCCAGCTCAAGATCTCCATTGAGGGGAGGTAGTCTAAACTGGCAAATGCAGGTAACTGAAGGTGCTTGTGAAGTCAGGTATGCAGATGCTTGTAATTTGTGGCTGCAGGTCAGAATGCACCATTTCTGAGTATTGATTGGCATTTGTAACAAAGTGTGGAGAACATTGTATAAGTTGTCCCAGTTTGTTGCTTTGTGGCGAACTTTTAATTGGGTTTCTGTGTGAATTCACTGTTGACGGCAATCAGAATTGGAAACTATTTACAACACGGAAACAAGGCATTTGGACTAGTGTTTAGGCTCCACACAAGTCTCCTCCTACCCCTCCTCTAATCCTTTCAACATATCCTATTCCTTTCTCCCTCATGTACTTATTTAGCTAACCCTTACATGAATCTATGATTTGACACCAGTAAAGCTTCACAGCCTTAAAGGGGCAAACACCTACACTTTCTCATTATATAAGTGGATCATCCTCTGACTTGTATGAGTAGCATTGAAGGTAATATGCTATTATGTAATTTTTTAAACATTTACTACAGATCCAAAACAATCTGAAACTGTTCCTCACCGGCATTTCTAATCTTCAGTCTTAAATGAACTAGCAGACAGTCAAGTTTTATGATAATAAATCTTAAGTTCAAGTTTATTTATTAGTGTCACAAGTAGGCTTATGCTAACTGCAATGAAGTTACTGTGAAAATCCCCCAGTCGCCACACTCCGGCACCTGTTCAGTTACACTGAGGGAGAATTTAGCACGGCCAAAGCACCTAATCAGCACCTCTTTCATACTGTGGGAGGAAACCGGAGCACCCGGAGGAAACCCATGCGGGAAAATGCACAGACAGTGACCCAGGAACAAAGAACAAAGAAAATTACAGCACAGGAACATGCCCTTCGGCCCTCCAAGCCTGCACTGACCATGCTGCCCGACTTAACTAAAACCCCCTACCCTTTCTGGGGACCATATCCCTCTATTCCCATCCTATTCATGTACTTGTCAAGATGCCCCCTTAAAAGTCACTACCGTATCCGCTTCCACGACCTCCCCCGGCAACGAGTTCCAGGCACCCACTCTTCTCTGTGTAAAAAAAATCTGGCCGGGAATTGAACCCAGGTGCGTGGCGTTGTGCTAACCACTGTGTCGCTGTGCCACCCCAAAACTCAGGACCAATAGAAAAGCTCACTCTATAAAGGTCTTTAAAATGACATGGCAAGACTTGTAGTTGCACCGGGAAAATGAAGAAATAACCAATTTGAGTAAGCATCATTTTATTATGTTTTAAAAAAATCTATGCATTCAAATTGTTCTTTATTACTTCTGTTTTCCTCATTTCGTGCTGTTTTTAATAACCGATCCAAAATGATCATTGATTCTAGGTAGTAACAGTCACAGGTTTCAAACAGTAGCCATTGTTTTTCTGAACTCATCCAGTGAAGGGAGAACTGGTTCTGTGCTTTGCACATCCAGTTTCCTCATCTTCTCTCTGACCCAACAGTGCTCTTTGCTAAACAAAGCACTTTTCAGGTGCTGGCTTGGGATTTTCCAATTCATTGATTTGAAGATTTGTTTTCAGAGACGAATGCAGTCTCCTCCTTGTCTTTCATGCACATTTCCACATTGCAGATGGCTTATGTCAGTTTCCTTGTTGCACTTTCCACCTCACATCTTGTTGCCATTTGAGTGCAGATGGATAGGCTACCTTATCAGGAAGTGAATGCGCAAATCTATGCAGGATTTATGCTACTATAGATTACCATTCAGTTAACCTCAGCTTTAATTCCATTGTTGTACCAGGGTCGATTTGAGTGGATCCTATTTTAAGTTTTCGCTGAAGTAGAGCTTTTTTTCTATTGGAAAATAAATGGTATCTTGCCATCGGAGTGTCAAACCTGGGGATTCATTACAAGCAGTGTTGTTAGGGTGAGCTACACTGTATTTTAATCTTCAAAGTTCCCTGTCCAAAGTTAAGTTGCATGTTAATTAAATACAGTTTTAAACAAGCAACTTTTCCGATCCCAGGTGAATAGATTCATTTAAGTAGAAAGATTTGTTACATATTCCAGTGACAACTTTGTACATAGCTTCCTGTCCTTTATTCAAAACTTTCACCTCCATCTCAGAGCCACTTCAACAACAGAAACTCCAGCCACTGTTCCCTTCAAGGATAGTCACCAGTTGAACCATGAATGTTGTATTTAAATATGCTGTGCTTTGGAATGACCTAATTATTGCTTTGGTTGATTTATAGCCACATCTAAGAAGGAGCCATGTGGAAGTGGTACTCTGCAGACGAGCCGCCCCCAGCAACATCGGGGGTAAATATATCCTAAACAATCATGACATTTCCTGCAGCTGTATGTAGCTTGACATAAAGATATATTTTGACCTTTTATTTGCTATAAAAATGATTTGTGGGCTGCTTTTTGCACGTGCTTTTGATTGCACTTTTGAAAGTATACATATGAGAGTGCTTTTTGATGCATTTAATTTGACATGCATCTTCCATTTGTCTCCATTCCCTGGTCACTTTCAACTCTCTTGAATTAAATTGTTGGGACAGTATCTTGCTAAATTGAACACTATTTAAACTCGGTTATATTGAAAAGATTCTGGTCCCCAGAGCAGAATTTGTATGCTGTTTTCTCACTGTGTAGTTATTAATGGTATCCAATCCATACAAATTATTCTGCAGGCAGCAGGCTCCCAGAAGAGTGTTGGCGAACACTCTGTAACAGACTTAACGGAGCAGCTGGCCCAGAACGAACAACTGGTATTGCAGCTGAAGGAACTAATTCGGGAGAAAGATAACCAGCTTCATGTGAAAGATCAGCTGCTAAAGGTAATATAATTTAGAAAATCCAACTGCATGTGTTTTGTGCCTCTTTTTATTAAGTGAGTTGTTGAAAGCACTATACCTTATTTATACACTTGTATCAGCTGAATTTTAACCGAAACCTCTCCAAGTCCAGAGGCAAAAATAAACGGCACAAGGCAGCTGCCCTAGATGTTTATTAATTTCGCTAGGAACCTGTTCATGGGTAAAAATAATCAACAATGCTTCTTATTCAGTTGTTAATCTGATAAACATGCCCATGGTTAATTGGAGCTGTCAGACCCGTCTCTGAGCCAGAAGGTCATTGGTTCAAGCCTCATTCCAGGGACTCGAGCAAAAAATCTAGGTCGACACTCCAGTGCGGTACTGAGACAACGCTACACCTGTAGAAGTGCTTTCTTTAGAATGAGACTTTAAACTGAGGCTCTGTCTGCTCTCTCAGGTGGACATAAAAGATCTCATGGCATTATTTCATTATTTCAAAGAAGATCAGGGGAGTTATCTCTGGGGTTCTGGGTCAATATTTATACCTCAATCAATGTTGCTAATATAGATTATCCAGTCATTATGTCTTTGGCTATACGCAATTTGGTTGTTGCTGCATTTCTGATATTGCAACAGTGACTACACTTCAATAAGTATTTTATTGGCTGTAAAATTCTTTGGAATGCCTTGAGGTTATTAAAGGCACTGAATAAATGTAGGTCTTTTTTCTTTACACCCGGAGTTAAGCACTTACTCTGAACTGAAACTCCCGCAACAAGAGAGGCTGCTTTGTTACCATGTCATTTTAGGCCTTAACTCCAGATATGGGCTGCATGCTGTGCTGTACTTGTACTGTCACGCATCCTTATTAGCAAGGTTGCATTTTCCTTGTAAACCTGGCTAAAGTTTTAAAGTTTATTTAATAGTATCACAAGTAGGCTTACATTAACACTGTAATGAAGTTACTGTGAAAATCTCCTGGTCGCCATACTCTGGTGCCTGTTCGGGTGCACTGAGGGGGAATTTTAGCATGGCCAATGCACCGAAACAGCACGTGGTTTGGACTATGGGAGGAAACCGGTGCACCCGGAGGAAACCCATGCAGACACAGGGAGAATGTGCAGACTCCGCACAGGCAGTGACCCGAGCCGGGAATGGAAACCAGGTCCCTGGAGCTGTGAGGCAGCAGTGCTAACCACTGTGCCTTCCTAATGTAATAGCAACAAGTCAAAAGAACATATGAAAAGGAGTGGGCGATTTAACACTTTGAGCCATTTGTTAGATCATGGCTGATCTGCATCTCAACTCCATGCACTTTACCAGCCTTGTTTCTGTAACCTTTAATACTTTTTCTTGTAAATGTCCATCAGAGTCTTGGTAAAATATTGTCCTATAACAATCACTTTGAAACAAAGTAGAATGTATTCGCAGTTTTATACTTGATTTATTTTATTGCAGGAAGACAAAGAAGCCTTTGAAGCAAAGATTTCCAAAATGAAACTGCAGACAAAGGCAAGGGTCACATCACTTTCTGCTCAGCTGGAAGATATGAAGAAACAGCTTGGTGCTTCTGGTGCTAAGGAGCAGACAACTGGGAAGCACAAGGTATGGCATGTTATGTTATTGACGTTATCTATACCTGGTGAGTTATACTAAAATGGCAACCTATTAATGAATACATTGTAGGTACCACGCAAAGCAGAATTCTGTGTTGAATTTCATTGTTTTAAAATGGGGGAATATATATTTTACTTTGCCAAAGTCTTGACTGAATTACAGTTCACATTTGTGAAAGTGGTACATTCATATTTTGTCCACGTGGCTGAAATATTTGGCATAGCAAAGGTGAAATGTGGGGAATTCCTTTCTACTGTATGTTGTTAGACTCTGAAATGCACTGCTTGAAAGGCTGTTACTAACTTTTAGAAGGAAATTGGATATATACTTTAAATGGAACAAAATGGGGATAGAGCAGGGGAGTCGGATTCTTTCAAAGAGCTGGCACAGGCGCAATAAGCCGAATTGCCACTTTCTGTGCTGAAAGGAATGGACTGCCTGCAGTGATAGTGGAGTCAGACACTTTAGGAACATTTAAGCGGTTATTGGATAGGCACATGGAGCACACCAGGATGGTAGGGAGTGGGATAGCTTGATCTTGGTTTCAGATGAAGGTCGGCACAACATCGTGGGCCGAAGGGCCTGTTCTGTGCTGTACTGTTCTATGTTCTATGAAAGGTTGCCTGATTTCTCTGAAATGTACACCTACACTATTGTTGTGGTTTTGAAAGCAATGTCCCCACATTTTAATTTGTCTGTGTAAATAATACTGTGATAGCGAAACTGTTTCCAGCAGCTGAAAGATCATTAACCAGAGGACATAGATTGAAGGTGATCGTCAAAAGAATTGGAGGAGATATGAGAAATTTATTTTACGTGACGAGTTCTTATGATGTGGAATGCCTGAATAGTCAGTGGAAGTATATTTAATTGTAACTTTCAGAAGGAAGTTAGACATGTAAATGAAAAAGAAAACATTGTAGGGCTCTGGAGTAATAGGAGGGGAGTGAGAGTAATTGGATAGCTATTTCAAACAACCAGCGCCAGTCACAATCAGATGAACGATCTCCTTCTGTGTTCTATAATTCAATGTTGTCATTTTTGATGTGTGGAAAAAGTGAAATGGGTATTGCATATTTAAGTAGTATTTAATAAAACTCGACAGTAAATTGAGAGTAAAATGTGGATATTTAATGAGAGCAAATGGACTGAACTTGCATTAATGATTTAAATATAGCAGTCGAGTGATGGTGATCAGGAACATGCAGCTGCAAATCGAGGTAAAATCTTAATGTTGAGGAAAAAGGTTGAAGAACTGGAATCGCAAGTTGCCAAAAAAGATGCAGAATTGAAGAAGACGGTAAGACTTGGAAAAATATATCTGCTTTGTTTGCTTGTATTGGGATATGTGTATAGCAAGATATGATGTCACTTAATTTTAAATGATGTGTAGCTTACAGAGCTGGAAGTCCAGCTACAGCGTGGCTCCAATATGGACATGATGCTTGCTGAGAAGGATAAGAAATTGGCTGAAAAAGAGGCCTATATTGTTGAGCTCCAGCTAATTGCTGCTTCAGATCATGCACCTCAACAAGTAATTCTACCTCGTGAGGAAATTAAGGTGAGCCTGAAGGAAAATTCATTGCGGCATTTGCATTTACACACTTGCTCATTAGGTCTCTTCAGAGGAAATTTTATTTCTCCATTCATAATACTACTTTGATATATCCAGTGTCTGCAGCTATTATGCTGTTAACGTGGGCAAAATGGGCTGTGCCGTACTTAGGATTTTGCTTTTCTTTTAATGTACAGATTTGTGCAAAAGTTGAAATTTCCACCACTTGAAAGCAGATAACGCTGTGCTTCACATTAACCTTCATTATCAGACTCCTATCCTCCTGTTTAAATTATTTCATGTGTTTAGTTGACAGTGACAACTTTCACTTGAGGTAGAATGTTCCAGGGCCCTTCACAGGAGATTTTATCAGAAATTTGACACTGAGCCACATGAGGAGATATTAGGACAGGCTAAGAGGTTTTAAGAAGTGTATTTAACTTCTATAGATTATAAGAATTGAGCTTTGTCGAGAAGAATTGTTGAAGTTTGATATACTCGTTTGCTAAAGAAACTAAATGGATTGTGTCCTTTGATGAAGGCATTGAAATTATTAAAGGTTTAAAGGCTGTCAGTGTCCTGTTGCAAAGGAAGAATTCTAAAGTTTAAAGTTTATTTATTAGTGTCGCAAATAGGCTTACATGAACACTGCAGTGAAATTTCTGCTTTTATTGCTGATTGTGACCTGTTAATGTCTTGCAGTAATGGTGCTGACATCAGAGAAAGTTGCCCACAAAGACCTAGTGATCTCTATGGCATGGCTTTCCCTTTTCCTGATAGCAGTTTAAATTTGGCACCAAGTCACATGGATCTCCAGGCGTGCAATAGCAGTGAAGTTTGCAAACAGTTTAATCAGATTGACTTTTTCTCACAGACAGCAAACCATGAAGATTAAAGCACTGAAACCCTTTACTTCTATTTTACTTCCTGAAATTTTAAATAAAGTAACAATGATTGGATTAAGATGAAAGATAAACTTGAAATTATTTCAAAGGTATGTGGAATTATTTGGCTCGAGTGAAATTTCACTCCCCCGAAAATGAGCTTTTCTGGGTCAGTGAGGGTGTTACACAGTAATGCTGAAGTTGGTACAGTGTAAAACACCAATTCCGTCTCGTTCAACAAGTTGTGACTTCTTCAAGGGTGTTTACAGCAAGATTAATAGCACAAGATTGGACGTTCTCACCAATTCATAGGTTTCCTGTTGAAACCAGTTGCATCCTAGAGAAGAGTAGAATCACTGTCAGCAACTTGTGAGTTATCCTGTTATACTGTGTGTTCACAGACTCCCGGAGTTGCTTGTAGTTTCAGTACAGTAATGATAGTTAACGCTGATAGTTCTGCTGACATTATCAGAGACCGGCGAATCATCAGATGCTCTTCTTGAGCTTTAGATATAAAATTTACCAAGGTGTTACATGGTTAATATTGATTACAGAGTGGCAGGGAGGCAGAGCTAATTGAGGTTACTGACTCACTAAGGAGTGTAAGTTTGGAATAGCAGGCATTTAGTGATTGTGCCTGATAGACCGCATCATGCTCAGAATTTGCCGGATAGAAATTAATATTTGAGCCATTTCCCAGTTTACAGACAGGAGGGGGATTAATTTAAACAGCAGAAATTTTTTCTTTCACCACCTGTTCATACAAGTTCTTTAATTTGTTTCCCTCTTTCTTTAAGTGGTGCTGTATTTCCCAGCCCCTTGTTTTTGGGGCGATTCAATTTTCTATTAATAAACCCACTGCAAACTCGAGATACGGTGAACTCAAAGGTGTAGTTTATTTGCACATACTTAAAACACAAAAGAAGGGCTGCAACATTGCCTCCACACTCAGACAATAAATGGAAGGAATATAGAAAAAGAGGATTTGTGGAGGAAATCACGTGGGTTCCAGAGTCCAGTATGTGGTATTCATTCCTGGAGGTCAGTGGGCTGAAAACTGATTCTGTATAATTCACTTTTCCGGTGGTGTTGGCTTCACACAATGAGATAAACATGTAGAAATGAATCAGTCTTGCAGGTAATGATACAGAAATTCCAGCAGAAGCAGTGTAAATGGGACCAGGTATTTAGTCTGGGCACAGCATCTTTTCTGTGGGACTGCCAGCTAGATGGTAAACAGCAGACTGAGCTTTTCAGTTCAGCAAGGCAATATTACTGGTTCCACAAGCCAGAGGCCCATGTCACATGACTCCCACCTCTCCGCACTGACTTTGATAAGGGGTGTGTCTTCCTCGCATGGGTCCCCAAGATTGTTAAATGTTTCAACCATTAAGAATTGAAAGAAAGGTTCCGGGGCCCTTTGTCTTAGCAGATGAGCAGACTTCAGTTTGGCAACTTGGGTTATGAAATGCAGATGGCTTTGAATTTGGTCTGTGGGGGTCCACAGGGGATTGTTAGTGGCTCCCCAGAGTTAATGGTGTACGAGTTTCCCTGACACTACCAGGTAGCTTCTTTTGTTTGGAAATCACAGACAGACATAGATTCAACATTTTTAAAGGCCTTTGTTCAATTTTTAAAATTTTAGAAATAGCCATGAGGATATCTATATATATTTTATAGAAATATACAGTGTGATGTCTGAGTTTCTTCACACTTTGCTTCATTGATATATGGTGGGATGTTCCACCATATGTTCCATTGGAATTTTATCTTTCACAAGGTTTATTCCATGATGTGGAGATGCCGGTACCGGTTGGACTAGGGTCGGCACAGTAAGAAGTCTCACAACACCAGTTAAAGCCCAACAGGTTTATTTGGTAGCACGAGCTTTCGGAGCATTGCCCCTTTATCACCTGATAAAGGAGCGGCACTCCGAAAGCTCATGCTACCAAATAAACATGTTGGACTTTAACCTGGTGTTGTGAGACTTCTTACAATTTTTATTTCATTGGATGTGTATCCCAAGTTGTATGAATTCAGGATTTCCGTAATTTTTGAGGAGTGAGTTAAAGAATGCGCTTTCATTTGAAGCTGTTGTATTGTCCCTCGTATTGTTAGTCCATTGATTTCATCTTGGGCTTATGGTGGTAGCCCATGTCGGCTCCAGTGTTTGGCAACACTTGACTGACTTGCGGTCCCACATTTCTTCTTACATATGGTCATGCTTTGGTTCATTTGCCTCTGCCATTGAAGGCAAACATAAATAATAATTTTGCCCCATTTGTTAGCCTGTTTGTCTGTTTAAAAATAAATCTCCAAAACTAATGGATGGATTTCAGTAAAACAAGGTACGCAGATAGGCCCGAGGAAGAACTGATTGGTGAAGATGCAGATCAAGATCCTGGAATATTTTTAAGGATCCGTTAACATTGGGAGATAGGACACATTTAACTTTTGTAAAAGAATACTGTGGGTTTTATTTAGAATGCTGATTGTTTTGGTTGCAATTGTCTCAGTTGCTATGGTCGAATTTGTCACTGCTGCAATTTTCAGAGCATTGGCCTGAAGCTTCCTCAGTCGGGTGGAAGCTCTTAATTACAAGGTTCCTTGTTTTCAGTCTTGTCTTTACTGAGCATCAACCAGACGGGCGGCACGGTAGCACAGTAGTTAGCACTGCTGCTTCACAGCTCCAGGGACCAGGGTTCGATTCCCGGCTTGGGTCACTGTCTGTGTGGAGTTTGCACATTCTCCTCGTGTCTGCATGGGTTTCCTCCGGGTGCTCCGGTTTCCTCCCACAGTCCAAAGATGTGCGGGTTAGGTTGATTGGCTATGCTAAAATTGCCCTTAGTGTCCTGGGATGTGTAGGTTAGAGGGATTAATGGGTAAATATGTAGGGATATGGGGGTAGGGCCTGGGTGGGATTGTGGTCGGTGCAGACTTGATGGGCCGAATGGCCTCTTTCTGTGCTGTAGGGTTTCTAAGAGTTCTAAGAGACATGGTAAGGCCTTAAGGAAGAGGTGCGTAATTGTAAAAACATTTGAGTTAGTACAGTCTGGTGGAGCTATGTGCTCTACTGAGTAGCTCTTCATTTGTTAGGACTGGGAAAGTGTATCTTTGAATGGTCATACCAAGTGTCTGGACTGTATCTGAATTGTATCTATGGGAACAGTACAAAAGCAATACTGTGGACTTTTATTTGTTGGGCACAACCTTTTAGGCTTGAGTGCAGTGAAGAATGTGAGTTGTGGAGAAAACTGGCGAAGGAAGGAAAAAGGGGAAAGAGAGGGCAAGTTAAAGGAAAAGAAAGGTAGTATTTGCAAAAAACTTTGTTTAATACCTAATCATCCTGTACTAATTGAAGTATATAATTTGCTATCTTATAAGATAAAACAAAATTTTCACAGGATTACCTTATTTGTATGCCTACTTCAATGTATGTAATCATTCATAACTTCAGTCTATTTACACAAAATCCTTACTTTCAAACTTACTTTTGCTTCCTTCCTAGTGTGAAGATATTTTTGTTTACAGATTGAACCTGCTATGCTTAACATTTGCAGTATTTTTTTGGGTAAATGTTATAGATATTGTCGGTGCAACCAGATCTAATCGATGTGAATACATACCACTGTTTTTAAAAAAAACCTCTCATTACCTGCCTTAATTCTCTTAATTAGACAGAGCAGGATCAGGTTGCAGAAAAGGAAATGTCCGTCAGTGATTTGCAGTCAATGGTTCACAGTCTGACCAGAAAGATTGAGGAGAGTGAAGAAAGGTTCAGTCTTCTTCAGGAACAAGCGGAAAATCTAAAGGACCAGCTTAACAAGGAGAAAACACAGTATCAAGAGAAGGAGGCAATGTACATGAAAAATGTGAGTACAGATACAATGGAATTGGGATGGTATACTGCATGATACTGCATGTATACCTTCATGAAAACACAAAGGCCATAGATGGGTTTTCTTTGGGAACTATTTATTTTTAACTAAAAATAACAATGTTCTTTCTATCTAACATTATATATAACAATTTTATGTATCACAATGAAGTGAATATTGCAAGATCTGATTGGTGGATGGTTTAACTATTTTTAAATGAGGATAAAGGCACGTTATTGGTAGAGTAAATTTTCAGTATAATTTGAGTGCCGGAAGCAATCAAGATTTTTAAAACTGTTAACATTTGGTGTTTCAAGGAAAGCCGCCCAGCAGTTAGGTACCTTTCGATTAAAGGCAGTGGGACATTACTAATTAGGGACACCAAACAGGATATACCCACAACTAATGAGATTTAAACATTCTGAAATAATCAGTGGGAGGACAGAGAAGGAGAAGCAATTAAAGGAAATGAATTCATTCAAATGGGGTCCAGAAAGAAATAAAGAGAGTGAAAGAAGGATTGGCTTAAGAGAGAGGGAAACGAGGCAGAGATGAAAAGTAAGAAAAAAATGTGAAATTTTAAATTTGACGTGTTTAATATCTCCTAAAAAAACAATTCACAATCTGAATGAATGTGGCACCACGTTTGCAGTAACTGAGAAAGAGTACTTACACTTGTAATTAATAGCCCCAAATATCTGTAGCAGATTTAGCTTGTTTTGGAACCATCCAAATACAGCAACTTCACGATACTCTCTTCATGTCAGCGGAGAGACAAACAGTAAGATGTTGTTTTGGATAGCTAGCCACAAAACTCTGCAACTCAGGCAGCAATCTTTTGGGAGAGTTGTTATTAACTGCCGATCTGCCACTTGTTTGAAGTTACTGTTAGTATCTAATAGGTTCTGTTGATGGATGTTAAATACCCAGTAGTTTACGGTAAAAAGGTGGACATGTGGAAAGCCAGCAAACGTAGTGCAAGTTCAGACAGTGGGCCTAATGGTGATCACAGCCCAAGGAGAAAATCAAGAATTTGTGAAAGGGAGTCTAGTTGCAGGAGAGACGTGTTGAGTAATAGTAGACCAGATAGGGACAGGAGATCTAGTAGGGACATAGTTTAACAAGAGCAAGGACCAAAGAATAGGCGAGGAGTGACACAAGAAGTAAAAGCCCTCACGATAGAGAAGCTCTCGTGACTATTAACAAGTTAGATGGTAAATTGGTAAAGTTGACAAAGCACAAAGAACTTGTCAGTTGGAGAGAGTTTGGCATTTACACAGAGGTGCCAGACGAAGGACAGCCAACATTGTCCTATAGATGGATATGCACGGAGAAAGTTCATGGGATATATAAAGCTAGAGTCAGACTTGTAGGTCAGTGATTTGAGGAACAACTCGACAACCAGGAATTTAGAATAGACTCTCCAACAGCAGGAAAAGTAAATTTTAGGATTTTCCTAGCGACAAACTCATGGGAATATGGCAACAAAGAAGCATTTTTGCAAGGCGAACAATTTCAAAGCAAAGTATTCTTAAAGCCTCCAAAAGAAGCTGGCGATATAAAGGGGAAATGATGGAATCTGAAGAAGTGTGTTTACGGGCTAAAAGATGCATTAGGGTATGATAGTTTTCAGTTAGGTCCGTCTTACTAAAAGCTGGTTGTCTACAGCTAAAAACAGATCTAGCAGTCTTTTATTGGTACAATGAAGGAAAATTAGCAGGCACTTTCTTAATGAATGTAGATGATTTCCGGGGGATCGGGGAATCTGCAACCTTTGAGAAATTTGTGATAGATAAAATTATAAAGGAATTCAAAATTGGAAGTTGGGCCTCTGGAGCTTTTAAGTATATCGAGTTGAAGATTAGGCAGACTAAACTGGGAAGAACCCCAACTCGGAAGTCTTAACTTGGGAATGTTCATAGAATCCTCATAAGTCAGGCCAGATTCTCAAATGGAAGATTCTTCAACCAAGGAAGGAACAGGTCAAATAAGAGGCATAATTGGGTAATTAAACTGGTTATAACCTGGGTGCATGCTGTGCTTCGAGAACTGAGCACCATGCTGAAATATTCCATTGTTGGGCAAGTCTTAAAAACAAATAAGACATTGAAGACAATAGGTTTAGAAGAATGTATGCTCAGATTTCCAGACCAGGGGGACCCAGAAGGGATAAAATTAGACATTTTAGTGATGCCTCACATACTAACCTTCACAATGGTTAGTTAACTACAGCAGGATTCATATTTTTAGTGGGAAGAAACGATAAATGTTGACCATTAGCATGGGAATCAAAGGAGATAAAGAGAAAATCAAAAAGCAACTCAGATGAACTGGTACCTGTTAATAGTGGCAAGTGCCATGTACCTCACTTTTACTGTGACGTCAATAATTTCATTAACTATTGTCAGCTTGTCATGGTGGAATCTTTGTTTCAGATTCGCGTGTTTCAGGAAATGATTCAAGCAAAGGAAAGCAAACTTGCTGAGCAAGCGCAGAAGCACGAGCAGGAGCTATTTATTGTGGCCTCAAAATCAGATGCCAGTGCCGACTTTGAACAGGTTAACTTTTTCTCTTAATTTAAAAAAAAACATTACTGTATTAAACACACGACTAAAGGAATTGGATAAATTGAGGTCCACATTTAAAGATACAAAGCAGATTCTGTGCGAAAGATTCCATGAATGCTATTGAAAGTCCATTGAAGTAAATTGTTTCAGGTTGGTTCGGACCAGTCATTATAAAATAACATATCTTGCAGGATTATTTGTCTGTGTTTTTATCGCTTGTGGACTATAAGACCTCTTACATTATAGTTGACCCATAAAATATTTCCTCAAAGCTTAAAAGACAAATTGATTTACATCTCTGAAGGAAGGTTTGAAAAATGAGATTCATACATGATGGGTGATGTATTTATTCACTTCACAGTATGCCATTGCAGCTGGAGTTGGCGTTTCTGTGATGTGTTTATAAATCATTGTACATCCGCAGCAGCTGAAACTTGTTGATATTCAGCACAATCTCTATTTCAACATTTAGACAGCAATGATTTATTTTCTGAAGTTAATCACTAACCATGGAATTCCAAGTCACAACCAATCACTGAGGACTACACTAGGAAAACCTGTCCAATTCTAAGTTTAATGGGTTTTCCCATTTTTTAGCAGATTTATTATATGGGAGAGAAATCTTTAGAATAGGTTCCTGAAGTCAACCAGTTATAATAAGTGATCCATAATTCAAGCTCCTTGAGTTATCATTAATATTTTAACACAAAAAAAACTGCATTGTGCAAGATATAATGGTATGTTTAATATTGCGTAGGTGTTGCCCTTGCAATGCACAGTATAACTTGTATTTAATGTAAGCAAGAGTATTTTATTTGTTCACAATTATGATGACTCAAGGCAGATGGAGCAAGATTTTACTATTGGTGTTAAGTGACTGCACAAGGGAAAATTTGTTCACCTAGTCCACGTAGACTTGCCTCGATCCCCTGGGGGCAGGCAAGCTGTGCTAGAAGTGTGCTACATGAGCAAATATCTCCTCCAAAATCTGCGATGCAATCTTATTTCATCTTTTATTAATCCCTTGCTGTTTCAATTTATTCATTGCTATCTATTGGTGTTTAGAGTGAAAATATAACTGAAGCTTAAAGGGTATAGTGTAGTCAATTAAAGGGAAAGATCATAATTACCGTTTATCTTTTTACCTGATGTTTGTTGTTTTGAGTGCTGCCAGTCGAATCATAGAATTCCTACTGTGCAGAAGGTGGCCTTTCGGCTCATCGAGCCTGCACCGACAACAATCCCGCTCAGGCGCTATCCCCGTAACTCCACGTATTTATCCTAATCCCCCTGACACTTAAGGGGAATTCAGCCTGACCAATCAACCTAACCCGCACATCTTTGGAGTGTCGGAGGAAACCCATGCAGACACGGAGAGAACATGTAGACTCCGCACAGACAGTCACCCAAGGCTCGAATTGAACCCAGGTCCCCGGTGCTGTGAGGCAGCAGTGCTAACCACTGTGCCACCATGCTGCCACCATTAGCAGAGATTACATTAGATAGTAGATACATCACCAAAAGCACAGATGTTTGAGCCACTGCTGCCTTTATTGTGGACTGCTAGCTGTCCTTTGAGGGAGTCCTTCCAGGCATATCGAGTGCTCGTTGTGCTGACTGTAAAAGTCCAACCTGCCAGTTAACCCACAAATTCATAACCACGTATGATCTGTCCGTTCTGAATTATGGTGGCGACGACAGACAAATGAGTACAAGATTTCTGCTTGTGCAGAAATTCCAGTCGAGTTGAAAGATCTGAAAGTCACATCTGCAGTTCTTGAAGTGGCTGATCGGTCCTGTCTGAATAGACATGAGTAAAGAATTTGTAGGTCATTCAAACGTCTGCCCAACGCAGTAACTTATGCAAGTGATTTTGTGGTGCTTATTGGCTGGCCAAACAGCTATCTGTTTCCCAAGTGCATCATTTGAAGAAAGTTACAGAAACAATATATAATTTGAATCTTGAAATATTTTAATCATAAAAATTCTGGGTAGTGGATAAAATTAAAATACAGATTACCCATTGAAAAATCTAATAGTAGATTTTGTCCAGAATGAAATTGCACCAAAAGAAGTAATAACCAAAAGTGGCTTCCAAACACCACATTTTATAGATGTTCTTGATGATTTTGCAATTTTGAGATTGGCGCTTCTATTGAAATCAGGCAGGGAATTGTCACTGTCAGGAAGCAAAATTAAGCTTCCTTTAATTTATAATCTTAATTGTTTTAAAAAAAAGATCAGACACGAGGAGGAAAATCTCTCCATTTGGCTGACGGCAGAAATGCATTATTTAGAAAAATTTCTCATGAAGAAACAAAGTTTAGCAAATTCAGTGTGCCACAAATTAGGGGTGAGGAATTTTACACTTTAGTGAGCTGAAAACTAAAGCAGCTCAATGGCTGTGTGTAAAATCACTGCTTTTTTTTCTTTTTCTTCTTTTTCCATACTCGGATTTTTCTTATGGCTGTTTCATTCACTGGGATACCCTTCCTCCCGGCAAGCCTCCCTGGGGCCCCATTGCTACGTCAGTTCCTCTCTGCCTCACTGAGATCCCCTTATATGCTTTCCTCAGAGATCCCCTCTTTCACTGAAAACCTCCCCACCCTCCCTTCCAGCCTGCCTCACTGACACCCTCTCCCTCCTTCCGTTCATATCTATCTTGCTGACTTTTCTTTATTTTTTTTTGTTTGGAGTTCTGTTGTAGTGATAATTGAAAGGACAAGTTCTTGCTGCTGGCACGTTTTTAAAATCTGTATTTGCTGGGGGGAAAAAAAACTTGACAGCGTTAAGAGTGGCACAGTGGTTAGCACTGCTGCCTCACAGGCATCCAGGTTTGATTGTGGCCTTGGGTTTCCTTCGGATGCTTTGGTTTCATCCTACAGTCCAAAGATTGATTGGTTGATTGGTCATGCTAAATTGCCCTTTAATGTTTATAGGTGTGTAGGCTAGGTGGATTAGCCATGGTAAATGTGTGGGATTATGGGGAGAGGACGAAGGTGAGGGCCTGGGTGGGATGCTCTTTCGGAGAATCGATGCAGACTCGATGGGCTGGATAACCTCTTTCTGCACTGTCGGGATTCTACGGTTCTGTGACTATTGCACAATTGCCTGTTAATTTTGATCTGTATTATGCAGTCTGAAATAATAAATCACCTAATCTACTGTCTACTAACTTGCCTTTGCTTCTCCTTATTTCTGATTCTAAGGTCACTAATGAATTTCCATTGAATTAACACAGAACGACCTTAATTCCGATGTTACAGACACAAACCTGATTTATGCTAATAACACAGTAGGGAAGGAAATCCCCATACTTCTTTGTTGACAAGAGCAGAAATTGCAGAATTGTAGTTCAACCACCATGCTGCTCTTACATCCTAGCTCATTTTATTATTCTTCCGTAATGTGGAATAATGTCAACCACGCTCCCTTTTATGTTTGTTCTGCACTTAGTTTTTCCTGTGGTTTATGACTTAGTATTTGCTCTGGCTTATGAATTAGTTTTTTTCTCTGGCTTATGAATTAGTTTTTGCTCTGGCTTATGAATTAGTTGGTCTATTACAATTTTTCCAAGTAATTTTGTGGTTCCAGCTATTACTAGGGCCAATTTCATTGGGTATCTGCCCTTGTTGAAGTGTCTCCTATTAGATAACAAAGCCCTCTCATTAGGCAGAAGCCGGCATGCATGTAACCTTGCCCTCCTTTTCTACCAAAAAAACCCTGAATTTTGTTTGCTGATCAGCTTATTTCTGCTCATAAAGATTTTGAATATACTTGGCACAAGTAAACTTAAACTTGCTTATTCACCCAGATTGTACTAAATGATTGAATCCATCCACAGAGGCTCTAAATTTGTATGTCAACTTCAACAAATGCAGTGTTGTTTTTGTTAATTTTTCTTGAGTTAAGGATAACAAAAGCAGTTGGTATATCTCGACAGGCAGGAAATCATGTGTGATGGATTCATTTTTTTTCTTGCATGCAATGGGCAAAATCCCCAAATGGCTATTTGCAAAAATACTGCATGTACCAATGCATTATTATATTGCTGAGATTTATCGTAAATAATATTTCATGCATTATTTATCAAACTGTTGCTGGATTGTGAAACCATGTACTACTATCGAAGAGGATGTATCTAGATGATTGGGGAAATATTTTTAGATGCTGTACTGTGCTGTTTCAAGGTGGCATGCCCATGTCTAATGTGGGTACAGGTGTTTGATATATTGCTATATTTACGCCAGCATACATAGTATGCTTCTTTATCACTTTTTCTTCTTCCCCTTCCATCTACCCACTCCCTATCACCCCATGCCAGTGTTATCAAACCTGTTTGGCACTGTTACAGCTTCTTCTGCTTTCCAATTTGTTATCATTTTCTCTGTTCTGGAGCCATCATACATGTTTGGCTGCCAGCCCTCTCTTACAGAACGCTCCAGAGATTTCTTTATTTCCAATAATGCTATCCTTCAGTGCGTTTTGAGGAGCAGATTTTGAAACTTGCCTGGGGCAATTAACACATTTTGACTAGTAAACCATTAAGTATCTTTAGGCTACAAATTACAGTTGGTGATGCTCGTAAATACATACTTGGTCCGTTAATTTGACATTCCTATTGATGCAATCTGACAGAGGTATTAGATGATTTAAAATAAATGTGTTAATGTAGACAAAGGAATGTCTTAAGGGTGTGCAGAGCTTTCATCCCCTAGTATAATTAACAGCAATTTCTAACATCATAAAAATAAAGCCAGATGGGAACCTACTGATTGGAATGTTCTCACTACAAATGTTGGTATTTCTGTTGAAAGTTTTTTGTTGTTAGGAATTGTTATTGTTCACTCTGTTGATTCCTGCAGTTGTTGAAAGCCCTCAAACAAAAGCTTCATGAGAAGGAGGAGGTACTATTGGGAAGGACACAAGTTGTGGATGTGCTGCAGAAAGAGCTTGATGGAAGAGATCAACAGATACAGGTGGGGAAAGAGTTGCTTGCTGCTCTGTAAATTGATGGTAAAGGAAAGATCTCTGCGATTGACTAGCTGAGGGATTTTCTTTCAGCCTGTGGTAATACAATTTAAAGTGACAGACAACATCTGTGGATCATTCTGATGTAATATATTATAAAGTCTTGTTTGCGCAACACTCCCTGTTAACACACTTTATTCCCTGTTTTCACTTTGTTTGTTACCTCTTAACATTGAAATGCCAATGTAATCAGTTATAATGAGAATTTCCAATGTAAACGGATCCTGGTGGCACTGTAATTCCAGATTATCGTCACTTATAGGCACTGTAGATCAATGTTCTGTACGACCATGCTTTTGTAACACCTCATCAACAACTCCACATAGCATTTACTAGTACAGACCAAAAATATACTTAGGATGTAACAGATTCCTATCCTTAATATTTTTTTTAAAAAATCACTTCTGGGATGTGGACGTGGCTGGCTAGACAGCATTTATTGCACATCCCTAGCTGCCCTTGAGAAGGTGGAGGTGAGCTGCCTTCTTGTACCGCTGCAGTCCCTGAGGTGTAGGTACACCCACAGTGCTGTTCGGGAGTGAGTTCCAGAATTTTGACCCAGTGACAGTGAAGAATGGCGATATATTTCCAAGTCGGGATGGTGAGTGACTTGGAGAGGAACCTCCAGTTTTACGATGTTCCCAGGTATCTGTTGCTCTTGTTCTTTTAGGAGCGGATGTTGCTCTGCACTTTCCTATCAACTGTTGTAGGTACTTATTTCTTCTTTTAGTTCTTGTTTAATTCCGTACACTTTATATTGTTACAAAGGAGGACAGTTTTTCTGCATTTATACTTGAGGTTTATAAAGGTCATTTTGGTTTGCACTTTTCATTGAAGGAAAATATGTGATTTTGAAATTTTCAGGAGATGATTGAAAAATTGAGGATTCTTCAGTTAGAAAAAGACAATCTTGAGGCTAAGCTTGATGCTGAAAAGCATGTGATGAGAGCCCAGGTAAGGGATCTGATGGAAAGACATGAGGCGGACTTGAAAAATATGAAAGAGAAACACAACATTCAATTGCAGGCGATTGAAGAGAAACACGAAGCTGAACTGACTGAGAAGGAACAGCGCCAATTAAAACTTCAGAAACAATTGCAAGATTTACAAGCCCGTGATGGTTCTGTAGCACTAGAGACAACTGCTACTGTAGATAATTCTACTGAACAGAGGATTAAAGAATTGGAAGGTAATTGCACAAGCTTTACTGCTTTTTTGATGTGCAAATGTTGGTCCACTCTACAGGATTTCATCATGACACCCAAATAGATGGTAGTTTGAGATGATCAGTCGTAGCTTCATTTTATTCCAGTTCTATTACCTAATAACCAAACAAAAAGGCAGATTATCTAGTCATTGCTGTTTATTGGACCTTTGTACAAATTAAATATTTAAGGTAATTAGCCTCAGTCCACAAGGGATTAAGGGAGATCTCTCTTGTGAGAAAGAAACAAGTGGTTATATAGCTTGTGAGGCACCACAGTTCATCAAGGATGGGGAAGGGCAAGAAGCAGGCTTCCATGAACTATCACAGTTGATTCAGGGGTTGTACCCATGCCATTGGCTTCATTCTGGATCACACTCTAGTCAACTGAGCTAGCTAATCTCCACTTGATGCAAATTGACTGCCATATTTCCTGCATTTTATCACTGTTTCATGTACTCTACAAAAATACTTCCTTGGAAGAGCTATATAAATTCTAGTCTTTCTATCAGAAAGCTATTCAGGACTGGGATGATTTTTTTCCCCCACTCAGAGGGCTATGAATTTTTGGAATTCTCAAGCCGAGAAGGTTATGGATACTCAGCCATTGACGGCTAAGATTGATAATTTTTAAAAATCAAGGGTTATGAACTTTGGACAGGAAAATGAAGTTGAGCTTGAAGCTCAGCAATAGCTGAACAGACTGATGGGGCTGTATAGTCTACTCTTGCTCCTATTTCTAATGTTCTTGTGTCCTGGTCAGATCCTTTGATCAGTAGACAGTAAAGTTTAGAGAACCCATGGAAAGAAAAGTCCCAGTAGAATTTAGTTCCTGTTACAATTATTGCTTTCACCTGTAGATATCATTGAAATGACCCAATAGTGAATGTAGTCACCTGGGAGATTGGGTGATTAATTTCCTTGTTGAACTTGGTGAATTATCAATTGACTATTGCCAAGGAGCTTTTTTTTTGGTAAAACTCCCTGACTGACATCATGAAGGAATTTAGGGGGCCCTTTCCATTCATGGTGTCCTAACATGGAGAGTGGTATGCAGTTGTTTCTTTCTAAATTGCCACTAACCGGGAAGTGTTAACGCCGCAACTGAGACACTTCAATAATTCTGCAGACGTCTTATTTTATATTACTTGGGTTTGAACAATAGTAAGGGGAAAATAATACAAGGGATGAGAAACTGTAATGACAAAAGGAGATTGTGGGACAATACTGAGACTATGTTCTCTGTAACAGACAAGGCTTAAGAGGATATTTAATAGGGGTATTTAAAATAATAAAAGGCTTTGATAGAACAAATAGGGAATGACCATTTTCTCTCGAGATTAAGTAACAAAGGATCTTTCGTTAAAAATAAAGATAGATGTTCAGAGACATTTTATGCAGAAAGTTATTGAAGTTTGAAATGCTTTGCCACTGGAGAAGTTGAAGCAGAGAGAGTTCCATCTTTTATGGTAAAATGGGTAAATATTTGAAGCAGGGGAAGATATTGACCTGGGAAGAGAGTATGTTAGCCATAGTTTTGAATTATTCTAGCTATGAGCCAGCTATGATGGGTCAAATTCCTGCCTTCGGTTCTGTGAACTCTTATAGTTGTGAAGCACAATTTCTGTTTGGATACAGGCATGAAATTAGAGATGTGGCAGTATAGTGACTTCATTTTCCCATGTATGCATTTAATATGATAAATGTAAAGTTGATAGAGTCATAAGATTGTTGATTACACCTGTCAATGTTTGCTTTTTAGTTTTCACTTATAGCTTGTCTATTTTGTATTGTCACTTGATCAGTATTTTTCAGCCATTTTTATCATTCATTTTATAGCCTGATTGCCCTTTAAAATATCATAATCTCTTGTGGGCCCTGCAATTGATTGGTAACTTTATGAATGATCAGATCTGGGTTTATTCACCCTGGCAAATAAAGTAAAGCAGAATGTTTTCATGCAAGTAGCATCTCTGATGCTAATAACTCATGCATTAACCCTTGTGAAGTTAACATTGCAAATGAGAATGAAAGTAAAGATGGATAAAAACTCTAAGGATAACCACATTAAATAAAGAAAATGAGGTAACAAAGCCAGAGCCAATTCATTCCTTTATGGATTCTGAGTTATATGAGGTTAAATTAATAACAGGGCACACCACTGTCCTGACAAGATTGTACCCATTTAAACTTGTGTTACAACTCATTCTAGCATTGACAGAATGATAGTGTTGAACATCTAAGAGGCAAGAAGGGAAAAATAACACATTGTATAAACACATTACTCACTATTTGTTTTTGCACGGCGCAGTATTGTATTTTCAACAATTATACTAAAGTCTCGACGGAAAAAACATAAAAAACACATCAGATGCCAGTAGCTTTCTATTATTTACAACATAGCATGGTAAAAATCTGCTTATGTTTACATTAGATACAATAACAATTCTTTGCTGCTGAGTTAAATGGTAAATTGAATTGTTCCAATGATTGTTAAGATGTGTAATTAATATGTTTATTTTCATTCTCTTTATAGGACAACTGAAACTTAAAACGGAAGAGGCTGCTAAATCAGAGGCTAAATTCCTGAAAATGAAAGCTTGGTCCAAATCCAGAATCAGGCAGGCTGAAGAAGATCTAAGGAATGCAATGGTATGTGTAAATATAGATTTCTGATATCTGGTGACTAGCTGTAAAAAGGCCTGTCTTTCTTTTATTGAAATGGAATTAAAATGCTAAGACCGAAGCCTCAAAATGGAAATGGGATCGTTGTGATGGTACCTTTTTGTTTCATGAACGATTAAAACCTCCTTTCTTGCATTGGGTGTCTTGAGAGCTTTTTCACTGTGACTTCTGTGCATAGTGAGTCTTCTGTCTCAGATCGACTATGTGAAGGGGCACTGAGTGATGGACAGCAGATCTGAATTTCAGTGTGCAGTTTTTGCATCAAATGAAGAATGTGCACAATACCAACAAGCCACTCAAGCCAACTAAATGATGCCATCCATTCACATGAGCAAAGTCTCACTTAATCTCCGTCTGACCCCATTGGCATATCCTTTTATTCCTCTCTCTTTGTGTTCATCTACCATCCCCCTAACTGTGTCAAATCCGCCGTTTTACTGCAGAATTGCAGGTACTGACAGATGCAGTACTAATCTTTTCTAACCAGGAATTGATGAGGAATTGACATGAACATACAGCAGGAAGTGAATTACAAAATGAAAATGTGAAGTAGAAAGCACTTGTGTCACAATTAACTGCAGAACATTCTGATTCCATTTTAATTTGCATTGACATTTATGTTATTCATAATAATACATCCCTTTGCTTTAATTTAAATTTTCTCTTTCATTTAGAGTGGAACTTCTCACCAAGAGCAAATTGCCCTGAAAAGCCGAGTTGCTGAACTGGAGGAGGAGAAAGGGGAATTGGAACAAAGAGCAAATGATCTTGAAAAGCTCAGGGCACAAAATGGTATGTTCAGCAATTGGTTTTGATTATTTTCTATCCTTCTGTCCTTGTTATTGAGAGATGCTGCATTTTTCTTTCAGAGGCGCTTCTGGCAAAATTAGAACTGTATGAAGAACAACAACAGAAAATGCAAGCAGATCTGGAACAGGTGACCAAACGGGCAACTTCACAGGTTGGCAGACTTCTTTGTGTCATATATAATCTATCCATGTGCAGTTTTACGGTCTTATGATACAGATTTTGTACAATCTGAACAGCCTCAAACTGTCAATGGATTTTTTGAATTGATGAGTTTTGTTTTCTTATTGCTTATTTTAGATTTTTTTAAATGGGGCAGATGGCTAAGTTTGTCCTTTGCATTTTTTTGTCCCTTGTGCCTACCTGACTTGGTATCTGCAGTTAAGGTGGGCATTCTGCTTCCATGAAAGACTGCTTCGGTGTATATTACCAAACACACTTGACCTGAAAGAGTCTACTTTGTATTGGGTTGAGTAGTATTGGAAACAACAGAGCATGTCCACATTTTTTATTAGTTTTAGTGTTGCAGAGAGTTCTACAATTACAGTTTGAATGATAATGTTGTAGTAACATCAACTATGAAGATCTGTTGGCAAGAATGAGAAAATGGTGCAGCTGATATTAAATAATACAATTTGCTGCAAATGGGGAAAATATTAGTCAAAATCTGGAGATAAATCCTGATAAATACAATCATCTGTGAATCCAAGTCCTGTCTGTTTTGGGTCATGTCAACCTTTGATGGTGAGAACTTAAATTCCCGTTATATTGTTGCCGCAAAGACATTCTTCAGAACCACAATGCCATTCGTAGTAGGTTTTTGAGAAATCTGTCTATATGGTCATCAGTAACGACTGGAAACGGATATACTTGTTGAAGTAATAGAAAGAATAGAACAGGCCAATGTGCTGCAGTGACTCTTTGACCTGTCGGGCAGAATGTTATGGTCCTTGCTGGTGGGTGTGCAGATGGCTGTGTGGGGGGTTCATACAATTCCACAGTTGGTCTTACTGCTGCCCTACTGCCTGCCCCAATTTGTTAATTATATTGTTAGTATTCACAGGTGAATGGCATTGTTTATTTAAGTACTTTGAGTATATATTCATGGACCATTACAGCGCAGTACAGGCCCTTCGGCCCTCGATGTTGCGCCGACCAGTGAAACCAATCTAAAGCCCCTCTAATCTACACTATTCCAATATCATCCATATGTTTATCCAATAACCATTTGAATGTTCTTAATTTTGACGAGTCCACTACTGCTGCAGGCAGGGCATTCCACGCCCTTACTACTCTTTGAGTAAAGAACCTACCTCTAACATCTGTCCTATATCTCTCACCCCTCAATTTAAAGCTATGTCCCCTCGTGTTAGCCATCACCATCCGAGGAAAAAGGCTCTCACTATCCACCCTATCTAATCCTCTGATCATCTTGTATACCTCTATTAAGTCATCTCTTAACCTTCTTCTCTCTAACGAAAACAACCTCAAGTCCCTCAGCCTTTCCTCATACGATCTTCCCACCATACCAGGCAACATCCTGGTAAATCTCCTCAGCACCCTTTCCAACGCTTCCACATCTTTCCTATAATGCGGCGACCAGAACTGTACGCAATACTCCAAATGCGGCCGCACCAGAGTTTTGTACAGTTGCAGCATGACCTCATGGCTCCGAAACTCAATCCCTTTACCAATAAAAGCTAACACACCGTACGCCTTCTTAACAATCCTATCAACCTGGGTGCCAACTTTCAGGGATCTATGCACATGGACACCGAGATCTCTCTGTTGAATCCCTCATTGCGGACTCATTCTATTGTGTTGTATTAGATAGTGGGTGCATGTCCAAGGTATGTGGAGTGGATTGGTTAAAATGTTGTCTGGATTGTCTTAAGACCGTAGTAAGGTTATAGTAAAGTTTATTTACTTCACATTTACAGATGATTTGTATTAAAGTCACTAAAGAGAGTGGTGAGTCCATGTAAAATAGCCAGGGTAAACCATTTTATCAGCATAGATGTACTATCCAGTGAAATACCCTCCCTGTGAGTAAGCTGTCCATGAAAAAAGTTCAAATGAAATTTGATTTGGAAAATGATACGGCTATTTTGTTTTTGGTTAATCTGTAGATTTAGAGTTTGCACAAACAGGACATCATTGTATCCCCTTAACAAGACCTAACATTTCTAATCATCATGTTAAAGAAGTGTTGATGACATCAGGGTTTTGACTTCACCAGCTGGCTTGGATACTGTGAACACTGATCTGGAATTTTGCAAATTGGCCTGGCCATGCCCCAATTCTGGCCCATTAAATAACCAATTATTGGTGACTTAAGGGCTGGTTCCTTCCCAGCTGCAATTTTGAGAATGGCACGAGGAGTTCAGCAACATGGGTGAAGCCCGGCTGGTCACCCTGCTTGGCCTTGTATGGGAAGGGTGGGATACCTCCCTCAAGGTTCCCAGTTTTCACAACAGGTCCTTGGCACGACCTTACTCCCAAGGTTCTCTCTCCAGGCTATTCAAGACAAAGGAATATTGAAAGGAGAGTTGGAAAACCTGAAGGCCAATCCTTGCTGAAAACAGCTGAGGGAAAGCATTGTTTGATAAAAGATTCTAAGATGTGTCTGTTCGAGAGAGGAGTTTGAAAACACTCGGGTGGATGCTGGAGTCCAGTGAGATAAGTTTGCTCACAGTGTTTAATAGTCCTCTGGGGGGAGTGGGATAGGATTTGAGGAGAAATCCACAGAAGACCAATTGAGTGGCATTCGCCACTTGGTTTCAGAGTGGATTGTTGTCTGACCATAGTTAGCCTGTTGGGTTACAGTGACTGTATTTACTGAAAATTTTCTAGTTTAAGATACATTTTGTAACCTATATTATCCTTAAAATCCATGCACATTTGTGGCAATAAGTAGGAGTGAAGGAGTATCATACTGTAGTCAAACTTTTCATATAGAATAATTTTTTTGTTGTTGAAAGCTAATTGGCAGTTCTGTGACTCTGTTCATCCACTTTTTCTAAGCAAATTGTAAGTTACGGTCTTTTGAACCATGGTTTCATTCTGGGAGTAGTAACACCAACTGGGATCATAACGCC
Source organism: Mustelus asterias (assembly GCF_964213995.1). Lineage (NCBI taxonomy): Eukaryota > Metazoa > Chordata > Chondrichthyes > Carcharhiniformes > Triakidae > Mustelus > Mustelus asterias. The sequence continues at coordinate 120,343,695 of NC_135809.1, forward strand.
ACTATTAAAACTCCCACTTTTACATGGTCCTGGACCCTACGGCATAGAATCTGGGGACTGCTTGCAGTCCCGGTCTTGGTCATTGCTGCCACTGAGGCTGCTGGGACTACAGAGCTGCCTGCCTATCAGATTGACTGGCAGCTCTCTGAGTGGGGCTTGCGTGAGGGGTGGAAGTACCGTCTCCAGCTAATAAATATTCTGTAGGATGAACTGGTGATGGGGCTGCTCTCTGATCAGTGGGGATAAGCTCCCTGCCGACTCTTTGGGTGGTGGAGTGAGAAATCCCGCCATCCGAAAATCCTGTCTATCCGGCATTCCTCACTTGTTGCGTAATTTTCAACAGAAAATAATTGAGGACCGGATACTTTATGAATGAATTCACTTTGGAAAGGAAAGTAATTTTATGGTTATAAGTTATGACAGCACTTGGAGGAAGAGGCCACCCGCTTCATCAAAGCAGTGCCAGTTTTGCTGCATCACTTTGAGCCTTTGATCTATTTGACGCACCGTTGACCAAATATAACTGAGACGCAAATGGGCACAATTACCGCTGTTTTATGTAACGGCCACATGTTCTCAATATAATGACATTCACAAGAAGAATGTGTAATTATCCAATTAGACTTCTGGCTGACTGTACATTTGTGTAATGTCCCTGTAGACAAGTGAATCTGGCAGTGCCGAAGAGCTGCAGAGTCGTTTGCTTGAGTGGCAAGAAATGGTTTCTGAATCGGCACCGGGCCAGGCCAAAGAGGAGAGAGCTGTTATGGAATTACGGATGACACAAATTGAGGAAGAAAGAGAAGGTAAATTACGCAGTTCTGTGGTTGAACAATTTATATATATTTTTTTGTGAGCAGTTTAACAGATTTGAGTGAGTGTTGCAATTCGGTTGCATTTAAGGGTCTAGTTTCTTTTATTAATTCCGATTGAGGTATAGAATGTTTATGGTTATTTGAACCAGAATATATACGACCTTGTATTTTGACAACTACAGGACAAAGCGTTTAATACATCAGCTGTTCCCATGCAAAGTTTTCAGATCTCTTCAATCTCAGCGTAGGATTGCTGACTGTGTTTGGACATATTTCTGAAGGTTTCATTGCATAACATCCAGCCTCCAATTACCCCACCCTAAACCTCCTCCATTAGTTATCCTCCAACACATCAACCCTCTCAGCATTCGCCTTTCCCCAACAATTAGAGAAGCCATAGGCTGTTCTCTACCTGATTGGATGATTCTTGACTGAGAGTCAAATGGCCTGTTTTTTCCCCACCCCCACAACATTTTTATAACTCTCAAATGCAAATGTTCAAGGGAAAAAGAACACATTATTTAATGCTACTTTGACTTTTCTCCTATGTTACTTGTAGCCATGTCCTGGCGATTTATCTTTAATTCTAGGAGATGCCAGGACAATGTTGGAGGGTTGGTAGCTCTATTCTAGAGGTGCATTGCGGTACCTGCTAATAAGATACAGCCTATAAAACAAATCTGAGAGGTGCATTGCAGTACCAGCTAATCAAATACTGCTTATAAGATGCCGAAAAAGAAACATGTTAAAAGTTAGTAAGAAAATTCTTCAATCAGACTTCTGTTTAGAATGCAATAAGGGTGACCTTAAAGGATCTGAACAAGACCCATTATTATCCTCACAAATAACCTTTTACCACTTGTTTGATGTGTGATTGAGTTCACTCGTCGTTGCTTCCATTTGATGCTGCACTGTCTGCAATTGGCCATCTATTTTTCTGTCCCAATATTATATCCTACATTTAGTGAGAGAGAGCTGAATAAACAAAAAAAAACATCTGCTTTTAAGAATCCTTGGTTGAGGGATATTTATACCTATATAGTATGAATAAAGGAATAAAGCTTAATGGCTGAAAAAGTGGCATGATTTGTGCTCTGTCATTAAGAGACTGCATTTGGACTGTAACTATTGCTTGGGTCCAATCAAACTCAACAGTACAGAGGGATAAAACTCCCTGCATGGGAGCGGCTGACTTTGTTCAGCTCTGGTGCCAGGCCAGGCCCTGTTTCCTCTTTTAATTAAAGCTTCTAAATGTTGATGCAAGTTATACTTTAAGTGCTGTTGAATTGGGTGGTGAGAACACTTGGGAGTATGCTACAAGTAGAACTACCCAAATTACATGGATTCTTTGAATCATAGTCATTTGAACCTGAAGAATGCACAGGTCTGACCACGTTTTTTTTCCACTATTTGCTGCTTTATAGATTTTATTATATCTTGCCTACCAATTCTGTTTCCATGAAAATTGCTGCCATTGTGACTGCAAATGCTCCATTAATGCACAACATTGTGATATGAAGCCAGTGCTGTCATGGATTAACTTACTGTAAAATATAGTTTTACCGAGAATAAATTTCACCAATCTGTTTTAGATTTTGTCACTTATGGATATATTTTATCATGAAACACAGCTATTACCAGTTATGTGGCTTGTATAAAATTACATCAGCTTCAGCCACACATTGCTGGGTGCAGCGGCCTCCATTTATACACTTCAAGAACAATCTGTGCTAATTAAACCTTATTTATGTAGTTTAGATGGACTCATTACAGCTTAACTAGGAAAAATATATATTTTACAACTTTAGTTCGATTTGCAAGTTCCGCAGTCAGATTTCAGCGCAAGGCTGCCAAACTTTAAACTGAAGGAATGTAATACCACACAAATGTTAGTTGTTGACAATCTCATTTCAAACTGAGATAGTTTTGCTATTTCTTCAAATGCCATTAATGCCCAGCAAGCCATTCCCAACTTAATGACGTTGAATTATAGACTCATAGAGTCATAGAGGTTGACAGCATGGAAACAGGCCCTTCGGCCCAACTTGTCCATGCTGCCATTCTGGTAAGTAAGATTCTATTGTGTTAAATACAAAATTCTAACAAATAAAAATACACACAAATGATGAATTTGCACGAATATTTAAATAAACTCTGATCGTAGTTATTGATCATATTAGTATTGACTGTGCTTTCTGGTTGAGAGGTTTCCAATCATTTGCACCTTTGGAATAGTGATTTTTTTTTACATTGGGCCATTGAGGATTCAGCACCTTTCATACAGCGAATGCCATTTTTGTCCATTGAAAATGCACAATTAGGGTTGCTGAACGTTAGCAGTTGATGTTGGTGCAATATTAAAGTAAAAGTAAAAGTTTATGTATTAGTCACAAAGTAAGGCTTACTAGGAAAAAATATATATTTTACAACTTTAGTTCCATTTGCAAGTTCCACAGTCAGATTTCAGCACAAGGCTGCCAAACTTTAAACTGCAGTGAAGTTACTGAGAAATTCCCCTAGTCGCCACAATCCGGCGCCTGTTTGGTTCAATGCACCTAACCAGCACATCTTTCAGACTGTGAGAGGAAACCGGAGCACCCGGCGGGGAAACACACGCAGACACTGGGAGAACGTGTAAACTCCACACAGACAGTGACCCAAGCCGGGAATCAAACCCGGGTCCCTGGCGCTGTGAAGCAGCAGTGCTAACCACTGTGCTACCGTGCCGCCCACAATTAATGGGATAGAGAATATGTTAACACACACCGACTTTGAGTATTCACAAGTTTTGGAAACCAAATAAGAGATGTGCAATTAAAGGATTAGCTTAAATTTCCTCACAACTGTTTTAGACTGAAAAGTGGCATTATTGGATAGAAACCTGCCCATAACAGTACCTTGTCTCATGCTTCTTTGCTTGCTTTTTAAGTTCGGATTTTTTTTTTTGCCTCTGTTTCAAATATATCCATGGTGATGTGATGTAAAAACTCTTGACTTCTGTGGATGCGTTTCTGAAATAGATATGAAAAGATCTGTGTTTTAATTTGAGGAAAATTGCTGAGTAGTTCCCTTTCAGTTAAGCATGACTTTGTTGATATTTCTTTTTCTCTACCGTTTCCCTGATGAGCACTCAGCGATTCCATCCACTTCCCCCTCCACTGCTCATGCAATTGTGATTTGGCCAGCCATAAAGAGCTTAGTTTCCCATCAGTTTTGTGCATGCAGGTTCATGTCACCAATGTCCCGTGCAGTGCACTGCAGGTCATTTCTAGCCTTCAGAACTCTTACCTGGAAATCATCAGCAGTGCACTCGAGAAGCTGTTGTGCTGTGACATAATTGTTTTTTTAAAAAATTGAACGTTTGCTGCTCAGAAATGCTGATGAACACTTCCCATCAGAGATGGTTTCCGACTGATCCTTTCCACCTTCATATGGAGGCCGTTGCCATTTCATGACAAATGAATGTTTGGCCTAAATTTGTATGAGATCGTGTTGAGTTTTGTTGCTGTATTTAATTGTTCCCTTTGTTGCTTTGCATGCTGAAGACAAGTTTGTTTCATTTAAGTAGGACATGTTTACAGTGCTCATTCTAAAAATCGCAAAATAGATGGGACTGTTCCTTTTGCCAGAAAAGGTTTGCATTAATATTTGTAAGCGAATTAGATAACAGGTGCATCTGTGTCCATTTTATATCCCACTCTCCCAATAACTATGATATTCAGCTAATTACTACTCTCTGAAGTGTTCCTATCTTTCAGAAAGTCAAAAATCCCTTTGTTACTGACAATGATTACTCTTTAGACTGATCTGTCTGTGCCCATATGCCAGTGACAATTATCCTGAGTGGTTTCCCCAAGGTAGAATTAATATTTCTTTGAATTGGAGGTAGTTAATTCTAACCAAATTTCAAAAGGTTGTGATATGATAATAACTGAAGGGAATATTGAACCTAAAACTTCATTTATGTACTGTGGATGCTGGAACTCTGAAATAAAAAAAAGAAAATGCTGGAAAAAACTGCAGAGCAGGCAACATCCGTGGAGGAAAGAGAAATCAGAGTTGACGTTTCAGATTGATAACTTCTCATAAGAACTGGAAATGGTTACAGGTGTAACAGGTTTTAACATGTTCAGAGGCAGGAACAGATGTGGAAAAACAAAAGGGAAGATCTTTGATAGGAAGGAAGGCAGGAGAGATTAGATGGAAATCAAAGGATGAAGGGGCAGTTGCAAGGAGATAGTAGTGGGACAAGTAAAGAAACAAAAGCAGAGAATGCTGGTAAAACACAGCAAGTCTGGCAGCATCTGTAAGGAGAGAAACACAGTTCATATTTTGCGTCCTTTTGGCTCTTCGTCAGGACTGGAGGGAGGGAGAATGTATTAGATGTTGAATTGTAGCTGTTAGAGGTTGCAACTTTAAGAACAAAAGATGGATGGTCTGGATAAAAGCAAATTACTGCGGATGCTGGAATTTGAAACCAAAAGAGAAAATGCTGGAAAATCTCAGCAGGTCTGGCAGCATCAGTGACAATTATCAGTGACAACGTGCAGGCTTGTTGGTCTAGGGGTATGATTATCGCTTAGGATGTTTCAGTCGCTGAGCATGCGAGAAGTCCCGGGTTCAAATCCTGGATGAGCTCCTTAATTGTTTCCTTTGGGCGGCACGGTGGTTAGCACTGCTGCTTCACAGCTCCAGGGACCTGGGTTCGATTCCCGGCTCGGGTCACTGTCTGTGTGGAGTTTGCACATTCTCCCTGTGTCTGCGTGGGTTTCCTCCCACAGTCCAAAGATGTGCGGGCTAGGTTGATTGGCCATGCTAAATTGCCCCGGGATGCATAGGTTAGAGGGATTAGTGGGTAAATATGTAGGGATATGGAGATAGGGCCTGGGTGGGATTGTGGTTGGTGCAGACTCGATGGGCTGAATGGCCTCTTTCTGCACTGTAGGATTCTATGATCTGTAAAGAGAGAAAGGAGTTGAAGTTTCGAGTCCCGATGACCCTTTGTGAAAGCTTATGGTCTGGTGTGGGGACAGAGAAGGACGGGTTGCACTGAGGCAATGCATGTACGGAAAATTTCAAACAAGGTTGAACTAGTAATAGCAGAATCAGCTGCCTCCTGAAAGAAAATGGGAGCAGTGAAATTGTTGAATTCAGAAGACTGTAAAGTGCCTAATTGCAAGATAAGCTGCTGTTCCTCATGCTCATGCTTCACTGGGACGGTGTAGAAGGCTAAGTGGGGCAGAGAATTAAAATGACAGGCCACCAGAAGCTTGGGTGGTGCTTGGGGACGGGTTTTTGCAAAGTGGCCACCCAATCCACTCTTGATATCGCCAGTGATTGCACTGGGAGCAGCAATCAGAGTCCACTAAATCAAAATGAATTGCAAGTATATTGCTTGTTTCATCTGAAAATAATGTTTGGGGCTCTGGACATTATGAAGAGAAGATGTGGAAGGAGAGCTGTTGCATTTCCTGGATTTGAATGGAAGATGTTGTTGGAAAGAGACAGCAGTTGGGGAGGATGGTTGAGGTTCATGGCGTTCCTTCAGAATGTTGGAAGAGGTTGGAGCGAAAGCTGTGTTTGGTGATGGCGTCAAGCTAGAGGTGATAGTAATGGTAGAGGATGATCTGTTGAATGTGGTGGGTGGAAGATGAGGACCTCACTGTGGGAGGGAGGAGCATGTGTGAGATCAGAAGTGTGGGAAATGGAATGGACCTGGTCAAGGGCACTGTTCACCATGGAGGAATTGAATTCTCTATTGAATGGAAAGGAAGACATTTCAAAAGCGTGAGTATTGATGGTGGCGTCAGGACAGATGCAATAGAGATGAAAATGAGATAGAACCCTTTCAGAAGCAGGGTATGAGGAAGTGTATTCGATGTAGTCATCTGAGTCAGTCGTCTCAGTGATTTTATGCTTGATAAATGAAAAGCAACACGTTTTTATTCAGTAATTTAATTGTATTTTCTATTTTAGGCAATGGGGTAGATGTGAACTGACAGTTAAAGGCAAATTTGATTAGGAAGTTCCCTTTTTAGACTGTGAAGTCTGAGAAATGATAAGATATTCATCCAAAAACATTTCCCCTATATTATTTTGAGGGAATTTGTTTACGTTTTACTTGAAAGTAAAAGATTTCCCAATGCCAGAACAAAGAACAGTACAGCACAGGAAACAGGCCCTTCGGCCCTCCAAGCCTGTGCCGCTCATTGGTCCAACTAGACCATTCGTTTGTATCCCTCCATTCCCAGACTGCTCATGTGACTATCCAGGTAAGTCTTAAACGATGCCAGCGTATCTGCCTCCACCACCCTACTTGGCAGCGCATTCCAGGCCCCCACCACTCTGTGTAAAAAACGTCCCTCTGATATCTGTGTTATACCTCGCCCCTCTCACCTTGAGCCCGTGACCCCTCGTGATCGTCACCTCCGACCTGGGAAAAAGCTTCCCACTGTTCATCCTATCTATACCCTTCATAATTTTGTACATCTCTATTAGGTCTCCCCTCATTCTCCGTCTTTCCAGGGAGAACAAGCCCAGTTTACCCAATCTCTCCTCATAGCTAAGACCCTCCATACCAGGCAACATCCTGGTAAACCTTCTCAGCACTCTCTCTAACGCCTCCACGTCCTTCTGGTAGTGCGGCGACCAGAACTGGACGCAGTACTCCAAATGTGGCCTAACCAGCGTTCTCTACAGCTGCAACATCAGACTCCAGACTTTATACTCTATACCCCGTCGTATAAAGGCAAGCATACCATATGCGTTCTTCACCACCTTCTCCACCTGTGCTGCCACTGTGAGACATCAGTCTCTAAACAAATTGATGTGGTGTGTAACTTGCTGCCAGCTTCTTTCAGTATCATTGTGTGGCTCACCCAGCAATGCTTCACTTCTGCCTCCCACTTGATAAACTCGCTTGGTTTGAGGTGATCATGAATGGTTCAATGTGTTCCACATTATTCAACAGTGCAGTTATTGAGATTTTAAACTTAAGCTAAAGCTATTGAGGATGCAGCAAAATTAAATGCAGATATACAAATTAAGGTATACTTATTCAGAATCAAATACAAACCGTACAACTAAAATAAGTACGAACATTGGATAGCACTGCTATAGTTTTGAAACCTAAAGCAATGCATAAATCAGTTTTAGTATTACTCGTTCCCAGATGTGAATTCAAAACAAAAATTAATTTTACAAAGTGTGAATTCAATCCTGTTATTGCTTGAAAACTTCAGGAATTAATATATCAGCAGTCTATGCAGAATGCTAACACAACTGAATCTGAAACAATCATTTTACTTTGGGGAAGTCACAAGGTAGTGATCAAGTCACTTGGATCTAATCAGTGTGTGGCGTGTGTATGGATGTCTGTGTTCATGCTGTCTGTCTGAATGACTTGTCTTCCTGTGGCACAAAACTGATTGAGGATGACTGGTTCTTTCCTGGCTGCTCTGATCCAGCTTTGGTCTCAGGACAGCAGGAGCTGGAGGAGGAACTGGTGCAACTTGGAAGACTAGGACAGCGCCAAGAAAGGAAGAAACACGCCACAGACGGCCAAAAGCTCGGGGTATGTAATGAGGCTGATTTCTATCTTTTATGTGAAGCTTTATCCACAACATTGCACTACATGGCTACATTTTACTTTTAAGCTTTGCAAATATTGAGTCAGGTTGTATTCATTTTGAGAAGGTAGATGTTAACTGACATTTGCTATAGTGAAATGTCTGTAACTTTTACTATATTAATTTTTAGTGCTTTATTCTAAGTAAGAATCAGCTGTGTTGTCTGATACAATAGGGAAGGAGTTTTCAGTTCCGTTTTTAATATATCTTAAGTATACTTTTGGAAGTGCACTGCAGAATTTGCATTGTAGATAGCATTCAGTGATAGAGGCCACTGCTAGCGAGAACGGTGAAATTGGTGCTTAGCCAAATCTCCGCTCACTGCAGTGGGACCGGAGATTCCCAGCTGCAGGCGAGGTTGAAGAATTCCAGCCAGTAATTCTGTCAACCTTGCTTCTATCTGTGCAAATATTCAGATAGCTCAACCAGTGATAGGTGCGGGCACAATGGGCCTCATGGCCACCACCTCCGCCGTATCATTCTATGAAGCTATCAGATTTCAATCATAGTTCCCCAGCTTGATCTAAAACCAGGCAATTAGTGCATTATCTAAATAAATCAAGATGTGGAGATGCCGGCGTTGGACTGGGGTGGGCACAGTAAGAAGACTCACAACACCAGGTTAAAGTCCAACAGGTTATTTGGAATCACGAGCTTTTGGAGCACTGTTCCTTCATCAGGTGAGTGGAGAGTTGGGTTCACAAACAGGGCACATATGGACAGAGACACAATTGCAAGATAATAGTTGGAATGCGAATCTTTACAGGTAATCAAGTCTTTACAGGTACAGACAATGCGAGTGGAGAGAGGGATAATCAAAGGTTAATCCCTCTGTCCACTTGCATTGTCTGTACTTGTAAAGACTTGATTACCTGTAAAGATTCGCATTCCAACCATTATCTTGCAATTGTGTCTCTGTCTACATATGCCCTGTTTGTGAACCCAACTCTCCATTCACCTGATAAAGGAGCAGTGATTCGAAAGCTCGTGATAACAAATAAACCTGTTGGTAAATAAATATGTATTATAGTTCTGAAGCTGGAGATCTGTTTTATTTTATGTTGATTTATTTTTAACTGAGGAACTATAGTTAGAAAGTTTAAAATGTTTACAATCCAATGTCTGACGACCGAATAAAGTGACATTGACAACTGTTTTTGTAAATTGCATCTGCAAACAAGTAAATGCGATGTTGTTCTATTTTCAGGGTGACTATGAATATGATGAGAAACAGCATTTTGAAGAATCCAGCATTAGTATGGATAGCACTGATAACACCGAAGGGGAGAACTTGGGAGGTTTGTGGCCAGAGTACAGTTCCCATCATACAGGTGTGATACCCACTGGACAGGTTATTGAAAGCATGCACAACCTACCAATTTTGTGGTGCTTTTGAACTTCACAGCTTTTGTTTACATAACCCATTTTGTTTATTGGCACATTCTAACCTCAGTCAGCATTGTTTGGATTTTTGTTTTCTCCCCCCCCCTGTAAAATTATACCATTTGAAATAAATTGACATCCATAATATAAAAAGCATGAGCGTGCTCGATGAACTGGCTAGTTTTCCTTCCAAGGTATCATCTGACCCAGTATTTAAATCTTCAGGGTCCCCACTGGTTTCTTAACTGCAAAGTTACGTGACAAGGGAGTTGAGAATTAATCCAAAAAGCTGACTATTCCTGACTTCCTTTTGTGATCTGGTGCAAAATTAGTAGTCTAAAATGTATTGTGAAACTAATAGTATAGGTGGCTATTTTGCAAACCAGACCAGCTAAAGTAAAGGTTAAGGATTGTAGCTAACAAGTTGAGTTGCAGCACAATTAATGTTACAAACATGCTGCTCATGGTGCATCATCACTGTAGCTATAAGTTACTAATCTGCAAATAGTTTAAAGTTTTTAAAAAAGTTTATTTATTAGTGTCACAAGTAGGCTTACATTAACACTGCAATGAAGTTACTGTGAAAATCCCTAGTTTGCTTAATGTACTGCACATTCTAACCCAGATGATATGCAAGCCTGCTCATGATATAATAAAAGCAAAATACTGCGGACACTGGAATCTGAAACAAAAACCGAAAATGCTGGAAAATCTCAGCAGGTCTGACAGCATCTGCGGAGAGAGAATAGAGCCAATGTTTCAACTCTAGACAAAGGGTCATCCAGACCCGAAATGTTGGCTCTATTCTCTCTCCATACAGATGCTGTCAGACCTGCTGAGATTTTCCAGCATTTTCTGTTTTTTGCTCACAATATGACCCAGGTGTGATAATGCAAGCCTGCGCACATTCTGACCCAGGTGTGATAATGCAAGCCTGCGCACATTCTGACCCAGGTGTGATAATGCAAGCCTGCGCACATTCTGACCCAGGTGTGATAATGCAAGCCTGCGCACATTCTGACCCAGGTGTGATAATGCAAGCCTGCGCACATTCTGACCCAGGTGTGATAATGCAAGCCTGCGCACATTCTGACCCAGGTGTCATTACAAACCTGTAAATGTCAGGTGACAGTATCCCCATTTGGCAAGGGTGTAAAATGGACTGGAGTGGACATCGATGATTGTTTAAATTGCAATTATTGACATAGAATTGGCAGGGTGTTTACCAAATTTTCAAGTATAATGGAATTCAGCCATTATTGTGGTTATCTGTTTCCCTCTAGCGTTGCTTGAAGACAATAAATGGTCTCTCTAACTTGCTGTTTTCTCCGTTTCACGCTTGTGTTTTTGACTTTTCTGTCTCCCCCCTCTCTCTCTCTCTCACACACTCACACACACACACTAGGCCTATAACCATTAAAGTTTAATATATTTTCTTTCCTGTTTTTGATATTTGTGGTGAAAATGGTGTACTAGGGAAGGAGGTGGCAAGGGATGGATTTCTTTGATCTTTTTCCTTTCCATTCCCTCCCTATCTACCATACTCACACAACCCCATTAAAATTCATGTTTGCTCACTTGGTGCATGATTGGCCTAGTTGTTCAACTGCCCTGGTCATCCAAAGTACTGTTGCTAGTTCATTCCCTTTTCTAAGTCATTCTATTAGAACCTGAGGGTAAGCACAGTTCAAATTCGTCTGTACCCCCCCCCATTTTCATGCAGAAGCCAAATGTGAGAAGGTTACATGTTTGCTCAGTTACCTCCGCCTCCTTCTTTTCCTTCTTCTACAGGCTCAACCCTCATCCTTGCCTTGGCCTTTATCACTTTATATCTTCTTCTTCATCACACAGATCAGCTAGATAGTCAATATCTTTTCCCAAAGGTAGGGGAGTCTAAAACTAGAGGATATAGGTTTAAGGTGAGAGGGGAGAGATACAAAAGGGCCCAGAGGGGCAATTTTTTCACACAGAGGATGGTGAGTGTCTGGAACAAGCTGCCAGAGGTAGTAGTAAAGGTGGGTACAATTTTGTCTTTTAAAAGTTGCATGGGTAAGATGGGTATAGAGGGATATTGGCCAAACGTGGGCAATTGGGACTAGCTTAGTGGTTAAAAACCAAGGGGCAGCATGGACAAGTTGGGCTGAAGGGCCTGTTTCCATGCTGTAAACCTCTAATACTCTATGACATCTGGGATTCTTTCCAAGCTCATCCCCTCATCAGGAAACTATTCCTGCTTGGCCTAATGCCAGCAGTGGCTCTATCTTCTGACTGTCCTTCCCCTTCCTCCATCATCAATAATGCCAAAATCATTCCTCTCCGCAAAAAAAAAACCTGAATCTTGTCCTTCCATCTTCCATCCTCCTCTTCCTCCTACGGTCTGATATGGGTTGTTGTCCCCCGACTCTGTATCCTTTTTTCCCTCATTACTCCAGCCACTACTCTTGATTCATTTTCCTTTATTTCTGAATTCTGCTTATCCCCTGCCCGGCTTTTGACTCTATCTGATTTCTCTCTTCCCTCCTATACCACTTTTTTCTCTTGATCTTTTTTGTTTCTGTCTAATCAGTCACTTCCATCATCTCTCTCACCTCTCCCTCTTTAAGAGGAGATGATGGTGTTTCTGAAATCCAGGATTTTGAGAGTTTTTTGCATGTCGTGTGCAGCATGAGACGGCATTTAACCCAGTTACATTGGATTGATATGGATAGTATCATGTCAAAATTTGCACTTATATCTGGCTTGCATATTTCTGTGTTCATAGAATGTGTGAAGCAAAGTTGAGGTTGTAGAATATCTAATTTAAAATCATTTAGCTCATGAGCATAATACAGAATATTCAAAAACAAATAGACGGATTTTGCTCTCATTGGCAAACCAACAGCACCAGCTGTCCATTACACTTGGGCTTGCCCACAGGTTTACTGGAGAATTTTTAATGATGATTTTTAAGATTTTGACCTGCGTGAGCGGAACAAACAACCAGTCAGAATAAAGAATCATTAATGAGCAGCGCAGAGTTTGAAACACAAAGTCTCAGAATATTTACTTCAATGTCAAATCAGGAACAGAGCGAAATCGAGAGAGAGGAGCAAGAGAGAGAGAGAGATTGAAGACAAAAAGAAAATAAAAACATTTTTAAATCTCCAATAATAATTAAAATCTGAAGGGATGAGATTCAGTGGCAGAGAAGTTGTTTGGCAGCAATTAAAACTGATCATGTTGCTAAAACATTTACTTGCACTGGAATGGACAAGGCTTTTCTGACCTGTTTAGTGGGTATCCATCATGTTAAGTACTGCAATTTCATGCTCTTCCCTGTGCATTAATGCTGTGTCTGGGTGCGTTACAGGTGTAGCATAGCTCCTGGAGCATCAGGGCAATTTGGACAGCAACTTCCTGATTTTCACATTTAATTGCACATGTACAATTGTCAGAAGTTGTGGTCTAATTAATGCTTTAACAATGGTGAGTGCCGATAGCCTTGCCGTTAGTTCTGCAGCAAAATCCGGCCCAAAGTTTTTGATTAAAAATAGCTTGAGAGAGAGAATATATCCATATTTTTAAGAAGTTCTATTCAGTTTGATTTTTATTACCACACTTTTTGAAATAACAGAGTTATAATTATACAGGATTGAGGGCAGTTGTTGAGGAGCTAGAACTGGAGCGGAACAGACTACAGGAGCAAATCCTGGCGTTGGAGGGGCGTTGTCAGGACTTGGAAGACAAAGCACAGCTCCGTACCAGAGTAGAGTTCCACCAGGTAAGGATGTGAAGGGTGTGCACTTCCCAGTTTCATGAGTAGCTTGATGTCAGACAATCATTGTAATGAAACGGCCAAGTATGCAACATAAAAGTTGTTTGATAAATATTGTCGAGAAAAAAAAAAAAGTTTTGAGCTCACTAGCAAATGATATTCTACAACGTTTGTTAATAATGGCTCGTTATGTGTCTGGTGACATTGGTAGTATTTTATATCAATCTTTATAATAAGTCATGTGTGTGGTGTGTTTTTTCTTTGAAGAAATTTATTACTGCATCGTTCAATTACAAAATTGTTGACCTAAACGGGCTGAGTAAATGAATTTTTCTTTCAATTCTGTTTGGAGAATTAACCTATTTGGAAGCCGTGACCAGCAGGACAGTTGAATAATCCCTGTCTCCTGTTTACCTACAGAGATGGAGTTGTAACTTTTCTGCATGCCGATGCCATTTCATATTGTCTTATAAGTGTCTCATCAGGATGTAAAGTCCAACTCAAAACTTTTGGATTAATCCCCAAGGTTGACCTTTTGAATCTCGTTAAACCTTTGATCATGAAACTGTGAAAATACTTAAATTCAAGGATCTAGTAACAAGACCTTCTAATACAGGTGACCTTTGGTGTCTGTGAAGAGGGGCTGCTACTGAGGGTTCCCCAGGTGTGTTAGCCCATGATTCAATTTTGAGGTGATGAATAACAGTTGCAGTGTACACTTGGTCATGTCCTGTCGGGTCTGGTTTCTATATATGTGTAGGTATTTTGCCTACGTTTGGCTTTTAATTTGTGTCACTGTGTTGTAGTTATATGTGACTATGTCAAAGTCAAACATGACAGGACTTACTGGTGGGAAATACCCTAAATAATGAAGAGGCTCAGACACCACTCCCGTGGCACTTTCCCCGTAACAGATATACCCTGTGGGCAGTGCCAGGGTGCCCGGTCAGCACTGCCAGGCCATACCTCCAATCTCGTGTCCAAAACTTCAAATACATTTATAAAAAAACTCCTATTTAAAATGTTCAGAATAGATAAGTATACTGTGTGAACAGCTCCAGTTGTTTCACAAATAGAAAATATGACAACTGGTATATATTTTTCAGCTCCTTCCCTATTTATAAGCTACAATCACCAAGGTCTAGTGTATTTTATGTAGATCAACCTTGATCTGACTGAATGATGAAATAGGCTCATGAGGTTGAATGGCTTACTCCTGTTCCCATATTCTTAGATTTTACCTTGGCAGTTGCAAACACAAATGTAATTAAATTTTAAAAGCAGTCTTGTGGAAGTAAACATTTTGTCAAACATTACATTTTTCATCCAAAGATCCCTTTAAAGAACCTTATAAAGAAAAAAAGTGGTAAAGTTGTATTTTAGAATTTTTTTGCCCTAAAGAATGTCAAGCATAAAACAGACACCATCTGTATTTTATCTATAATACAAAAGTTTGAAGTCTCAATCAGTGAATTTTCAATTTATGTTCGAATTTTGTTTTTGAAGAAGAAATATAGTTTGGGATTCTCTGATCTCGCTCGCCCTGCCACTTCTACAAGCAAGAACAGAGAATTTGGTGTTCAGTCAAAATTCCATTCACTGCAGCGGGACCGGAGAATCCCGACTGCGGGCGAGATCAGAAAATTCCAGCCATGGAAAGTAAAGTTTGAAGTTTATTTATTAGTCACAAGTAAGGCTTACATTAACACTGCAATGAAGTTACTGTGAAATTCCCCTAGTCGCCACAGTCTGGCGCCTGTTCGGGTCAATGCATCTAACCAGCATGTCTTTCAGACTGTGGGAGGAAACCGGAGCACCCGGAGGAAACCCATGCAGATACAGGGAGAACATGCAAACTCCACACAGACAGTCACCCAAGTCGGGAATCGAACCTGGGTCCCTGATGCTGTGAGGCAGCAGTGCTAACCACTGTGCTACCGTGCTGCCCTTTTAGACTTCAATTCATGTCTTTACAAAGTCTTTTTGACTAAAATTTATTTTTTGTATTTTTGGGTAAATAAGTATTTTCTCTATATTGTGTTAAATAGTTGTATTGTTCCAATTTTGCACCATTATAGTACAGGACTATATATTTTCTTTCTCGTGTTGCCAAGGAATTGGGTTCCATATAAGAACCTGCAGTAACTATCGGGCACAGCAGGTGGCGCAAATGCAAAGAGGATAAATGTGTAAAGCAGCGGATATTTCCAATGCCAGGATTTCACGTCACTGGGATATCAAATTATGATTTTCCATTTGTTTAAAAAGTAAGAAAAGGCTCCAGTTAATTGCAGAAAGAATCAAGGTGCACAGTGAGAGTAGATGTTGTTTTGAAAAAAAAGACATTGTTTTGTAAAACAAACCTAGTAATCACCCAGTTGCTAACATTGTTTGAGGCCACGGTTATTTGTAGGTCGTAGTCTAATGATACAGCACAGAAGGAGGCCATTCTGCCTAACATATCTGTATCAGCTCTTTGTGAGAGGTATCCAATTAGTCTCTCACCCTGCTCCTTCCCCACAGACATGCATGTTTACCCTTTGTTTGCTGTATTAAGCTGCGTTTGTATTTCATTTAATGAGGTGGTGTTCATGCTGTCAGCTTCCTACCCCAGACTGGATTCACTACTGGATTCACAAAGCTTGGCCTCTGATACAACTTGGTGAATAATTTCCCTTCTGCTGACTGGGATTAAAGCTGAAAGTGGGAGGCCTTTTGTTTGGAGAGAAGGAAGCACTAACAGTCCACTAAATTTAAAGGCAGCTTTGGGAAGCACTAACCAGTGATCCGTGTTACTGTTCAATCCTGTGCCTGTTGTGGGATCAGGTGAATGTTATGCAGACTGTCGGCATGTGTGTGGGGAGTAGCTAGACTGTGCAAGGAGAGCAGAATAATAAGGCAGTAAGAGGCTGAAATTGTCTAATGTTTCATAGCCAGGCCATTTGATTTAAAGGTTTCTGTTACATCTTGTGGGATAGATTGAGTAGGTGATTAACCTCTGTAGTTAGTGACTCAGCCACTTAATAACAGCATAAGAAATAGAAGCATGAGTATGCCATTCGACCCCTCAAGCCTACTCTGCCATGTAATAAGATCATAGCTGATCTGATTGTGGCCTTGACTCCATTTTCTTAATTGCCGTCATAACCTTTAATTGCCTTGTAAATCAAAAATTAGTCTGAATTAGCCTCGAATGTATTCAGTGATCCAGACTCCATTGCTCCCTGAGGTAGAGAAGTCCAGAGATTAATGACCTTGTCAGAGAAGAAATTCTCCATCTCCGTCTTAAATGGGAGACCCCTTACTTTGAAGCCGTGTCCTCTAATTCTTGTTTTCCCGGTGAGAGAAAATATTCAGCGTCTCCCTGTCAAGCCCCCTCAGGATCCTTTATGCCTCAATAAGATCACCTCTCATTCCACTAAAATCCAATAATTACAGATGCAGAGTCTAAATATTCCCACTGTCCGTGCGTGGAAGCAAATTACCCATCCCTGAATGGCCATCAGATAGATCCTAGGTCTAAGAGATATGGCAAAGTGAATAGTTACGATACTACGTTCATGACCTTCGTGAGTGCCAAAGAAATTGGGAAGAAAGAGATAAAAAGTGGTTGAGCAGCTGACCTAAGTAGTGGTCCAGCCTTGCTATTCTAACAGTGAAACTTTGATTTTTGTTTGCAGCTAAAAGCGAAATAGCTGGCTGTGAACTAGCCAACTTCTTTTGTGGTAACAAATTTCTGGTCTGGTGAAATGACCATCTTGGTACAGACAGTGTTGTTTAGAAGGCATTCATCCTTCCACAAGAACAAACATTCAGTCATGCAATGGTGCTGGAATTCTTCATCCTTACAGGGAAGGGAGTTACGTTGACCTTCCCGATCAGTGGATGAATCTCTGTGCAATGCCAGGCATTGTCAGTACCGTCCTAATATTTCATGCATCTTAAATAAATATAATAAGCTTCCATTAAATTCCAGTCTCTTTTCATGCTTTCACCTTTTTCAAGGTGAAGATGACCTGTGTCCCATAATCCTGTATGTGAACTCCTCAGACAGTCGAGGAAGCATCTGTTTGTGGTGGTCCGAACACAGCAACAGAACGGGTGGTTTTGCAGTTGGGAGCTTCCAACAGGAAGCAATACTTGCTCCCGGTGCATTTTAGAAAATTAATCAATGAATGAACAATCGGGGTGCCTGAGGTGCACTGCTGATGAATGCTAGAATCACGGGTTCACCCCTCGATATGCATTGTTTAGTAGAGAATAGGATTGTTACTCCTTCCTCCAGAAAACCTGTTACACTCGAGGAATGTCAAGGGACATAGAAGAACAAGAGTGCCTCTAAATATCCACCATGACACAAACCATATATGAGAAAGCCATAGATGCAGAGGAGTGGACTTTATAAAAATTGAGGATGTGACTGTCTATATATGTTGTTATTGTGTCTGTGTTTTATCTTTTAAAATATGCAGTTATATATTTTGCAGCGTTGAAAAATGATGCAGTAAATTACACTAAACTTTAATAATGAGACTGAGTAATTTCAAATGAGCTGATGCCATACAAATTAATAACCTTTGAAAATATTTGATTCTGTTTTGTAATCTCACATTTTACTTTGGAGAAACAAAAACTAAAGTGGAAAATTAAATTCTGAAACTATTACTGTACATCGAAGAAGGCATGAGAAACGCAGAATGTTGCCTGCAGGTCCGCTAAAAACTTCTTTCCTGTTGCAGAATGAATGCGAACGCTTACAAAATCAACTGTCCCTTGTGCGAAGCCAGCATAACCGAGATTCTGAACAACACCAGCACCTGATTTCCAGTCTGAATGAGCAATTGAAAGGGTAAGAACATCAACCTCTGTATTTTCGGTTGATGTGGAATGCAGGAGTTGTTAAGAGTTAAATTTCCAGAGGTTGACATTGTTTTGACTCAGTTGTGCGTGTTAGCCATAGGCATCCAGCTCACCCTGTGAGGAGTCAATTCCAGTCGTTGGTTCTGGTGTCAAGTTGCTGCAAGTAGGTCTCCTGCTTGAATAAAGACCATGGGAAAGGTCATTTTATTTTGCCCTATGACAGGTTATTCAGTCCTCATGTCAGGCCTCAGATTGGCCAAGTTTGGAACAAAGGCCTTTTAAAATGGGTGTGCTCATACAAAGGTGTTGCAAATGCTGAACCAGTGAGTATTTGTTTTCTTTGTTTCCTTTTTATTGCTAATTATCTTAAAACCGTGTCCTCCAGTTACCAACCTACTTGTCGGTAGAAGGAGTTTCTCTTCCTCAACTAAAGTCCCACATAATTTTGAACAATGTCTCCTTCACCTTCTCTGCTGGAAGGGGAACAATCACTGCTTTTCATTGTCTTGGGTGTCTGTGTGGAGTTCGCATGTTCTCCCCGTGTCTGCTTGGATTTCCTCCAGGTGCTCCGGTTTTCTCCCACAGTCCAAAGATGCGTAGGTTAGGTGGATTAGCCATGCTAAATGCATGGGGTTATGATGATGGAGCAGGGTGGTGGGGGAGAGTAAGAAGCTGTTTTGGAGAGTCAATGCAGTCTCGATGGACTGAATGGTCTCTTATTATTTTATATTGACAATATAGAATCAGTGACAAGAGAGACTTCCTGGAACATTCACTCATGGAAAAGGAGCAAATGTTGGCAGAAGCCTCAGAAAAACTGCCAGAAATGGATAAATTAAAAGAATCCCTGAAGGTCCAGGGAATAGTCAACCGAGATCTTACAGAAAAGCTCTTGCATACTGAGGAAAATGTAAGTATCCGAACATGGCCATATTCTGCTGTATGATTACAAAGCAAAACCTGGTTTGAGGAATGGAAGCCTTTCGAAGCATAAATATGTGTTCGTCTTTCAATTGGCGAACTGCTTACATTGTAAAAAGATAATAAGATCTTCTGTTTGATCCTGGAGTGGGCTTGGATTGTGCCTTCAATCCATTCTTCTTTTCTGTGATCAGTGTCCTCTCTCACAAACTTAAATGCTCTGGAACATTCTCGAATGGGAGATGTGCTGTATAATTGAAAGTCACACCCCAGAATTACCTTCTGTAGTGTGATTCCTTTGATTGCCCTTATTCCTCTGTACTTTCATAGCCTCGTGGTAGAATTGTATGTTTAATCAGTTAAGACTCTCTGTGCAAAAAATAATTTAATTGGTTTGCTTATTTGAACAAATTCCATATCCATTTTCCATTAAGTACTTTAATTGTAACCAAAATTTGCCTCACTCCTGAATCTGATACCCAGCTCAATTCATTGATAAGTAAATGACCAGTATAGGTTTCACTCCCCATACCTTGTACCGTTTGTTTTATTTTCAAGTCTGATTTTCCTTTAGTCCCTTCTGTAGCAGGCTCTTTCTCACAAACTGTGGGGCTTCCTTTTACTTTGTCTACAGCAGGAGAAATCCCAAAATCATTCTTTTTTTTTGTACCTGAAGGCGAACAAAATTTCTTTTTAATAGCGCTTATTGTTTTTACTTGCATACTATGCTAAAGGTGAAAATATTTAGGAATGCATTGTTCTCTCTCTACTAGCTCGGAAAAGCTACCGTGAAATGCACTGCTTATGAAGTAGAATGTGCTGACCTGAAAAATACAGTACTGGACCTCACCGAGAAACTTTCTTCAAACAAGGAAAAGGTATGTCTTTTTCTAAAATATATAACCATCCAAATTGCTAATATTTAAAAGGTGGGAAAAGTGCAGCGGGGTGGGGTGGAATGTGACACTAATTACATAACTGTTCCAAAATTGTCAGTACAGTTAAGTTGGGCCAAATGACCGCCTTCTGTTTTGTAAGATTCAGTATGTGTTGGTGTATCATGGTGGATGGCTATATAGTTTCCATTTAACTATGCAGTGTTTTTCTTCATCGTATTTAGGTAGCAATTGGTGACTATCAATTCCTTTAACATGATCCAATCTGCACAACACATTGCTAGTGTTATGATTACAAGCCACTTTAATTTGTTTTAATAAAATCAAAAGAATTGGACAAGTTTAAAATATATTTGTAGAAATTGTAGTTCTTCTTAAACTTTTAAAGAAAGATGAGACTCCATCTTTAATGAATGAATATTCAAGAAAGATTAGGTGAAAATCAGGACTCGTGAATGTGGTATGTTGTATTAAAACTCACTAAAAAAATGTTTCCTTTACATGACAATGGCAAGCTCAGTTCTGCCAACCCTGTACTATCTGAGGGCTTGTGTCAAAATCAGGAGAGCTGTCCCACAGATAAGACGAGCAACAACCTGAAAAAGTCATACTCACAGAATTATATCTTTAGACAATGTTCCAGACACCACCACCATCGTCCATGGGTATTTCCTGTCCCATCTCCCACCAACAGGACAGACCCACCTGAGGTGGTGGAGTCCTAAAGGGTATAACTGCTAGATTGGGTCTGCAGCAGGTGGTGAGTGAACTATCAAGAAGGCTGTTAGGGGATTTTCCTGGGGACTTCTCTCTGGTGCCATGTATTGAGCAGAACTCAGCTAATACAAAGACTCGCGAAAGACAGTATACAGTTAAAGATGTTCTTTATTGACCAATTGAGAGAGAGAGAGCTGGAAGATTCCAACTTCTCTCTGACGTTACAGTACACGTGTAAAACAGATATATTTTTTCAAAGGTTTGTTTCTCCTGCCCAACCTGTCATCCAAACTGGATGACCCAATTACATTAATACACATTATTTACCTTGGCCAATAGCATTCTACCTTCTAGCAGAATTGGGAATTCATTGGTCAAACGGACCCGGAAGGGACCCCCACCCCCCTCCCCATTGCCTAGCAACCTTACTTGCGCAAATCCGGTAGGTTCAAGGATCACCCTGCAAACCATTGGAACGGAGAGGGAGTCATTTTCCTTTGTCTGTTAGCTACCCTTTATCAGTAGAAGCTGAATACTTCTGTTCGCTACAACCACAAGCTAAATGCCTCTATTCATTTTAAAACCTTGGTAGCTTGCAGCTGCAGAGTCTCCTACTGATAATAGAGAATATATTCTATACCTTATTGTTTCCAAAGAATGTGGCCTGTCTGGTTCTGCTGGTTTCCCATTATACTTTGAGGCAGGCTGCATCTTGGCCAAAGCTTACAAGATATTTGAAAATATATTTTAAATCTACAATATTTATTCAAAATTCTCTACCAATATATATGTCTATGCAGACAATACCTTCGCATGATATTTGAGACACTTTGTGATTCCTTATGGAATATATAAGGCACACTGATTCCTATTTTAAATTAGTCTACTTTGTTTTAATAGTCTTCAAAATCCCAGGGGTTTCTGTGCCCCCTATGTGTCCTCACCTATCTACCCGTTGCAGATGCATCTATCCATGAGAGTATTGGTGGGAGTGACCACCGCCCAGTCCTGGAGAGATGAAGTCCAGTCGTCAAGTTGACCATACCCTCTATCATGTTTTGTGACACCACCACCATGCTAAATGCGATAGATTTTGGATAGATTATGTAACTCAAAATTGGATGTTTATGAAGCGCTGTGGACCAACAGCAGCAACAGAATTGTATTCAACCACAATCTAAAACCTCATAGCCTGGCATATCCCCCAATCTACCATTACCACCAAACCAGGCGATCAACCATTGTTCAAACACTCCAAAAAATGAGATGCCAACCTCGTGACGCTGAAACCTGATTACTTGCATGCCAAAGAACTAAGCAGCATGGATAAGCAGAATTAAGTGATCCCACAACAATTAAATCAGATCTAAGTTCTGCAGTCCTGCCGCATCCAGTTTTGAATGGTGGCGGACAATTAAACAAGTAACTAAAGGAGGGAACTCCACAGATATCCCCTTCCTCAATGATGGGGGATCCCAGCACATCAGTGCAAAAGACAAGATTGAAGTATTTGCAACCATCTTCAGCCATAGATGCCTAGTGGTTGATGTATCTCCGCCTTCTCCTGGTCCCCACCATCACAGATGCCAGTCTTCACCCAATTTGATTCAGTCCATGTGATATCAAGAAATAATTAAAGACATAGATCCCAAAAAGGATATGGACTATGACAACATTCCAACAATAGTACTTGTGCTCCAGAACTGGCGACATCCTAACCAAGCTGTTCCAGTACAACTACAACACTGACATCTCCCCAACAATGCAGAAAATTACCCAGGTGTGTCTTGTCCACAAAGAGCCAGATAAATCCACCCCAGCCCATTCCACACTATTAGTCTACTTGATCATCAGCAACATGATGTAAGGTGTTGTCGACAGCGCTATCATGTGGCATTTAATCAGCAATAACTTGCACACTAACGCTCAGTTTAGCTTCCGCCAGGGCCATCCTGTTCCTGACCTCATTACAACCTTAGTTCAAACAGGGATAAAAGAGGTTCAAGTGATGCTCTTAACATCAAGGCAGCATTTGACTGTGTGGCATCAAGAATCCCTAGCAAAACTGAAGTCAATGGGAATTGATTGGGGGAAAGCTCTCTACTGGTTGTGGTTGTTGGCAGTCACTCATCTCAGTCCTGGGACATTGCTGCAGGAGTTCCTCAATGTAGTGTCCCAGGCCCAACTATCTTCAGCTGTTTCACCAATGACCTTCCTTCCATCAGAAGTTCAGATGTTCATTGATGATAGCACAATGTTCTGCATCATTTGTGTTTCCCTGAATACTGAAGCAGTCCAAACCCATATGCAACAAAACCTGGACAACATTCAGACTTGGGCTGATAAGTGGCAAGTAATATTCATGCCAGGCAATGACCAGCTCCAACAAGACAGAATCTAAGCATCTCCCCTTGATATTTAATGGCCTAACTGTCACTCAATCTCCCTCTATCAACACCCTGGGTGTTACCACTGACCAAAAACTGAACTGGATCAGCCATATAAATACAAGAGCAGGTCAGAGGCTGAGAATTCTGCGACATATAACTCGTCTCCTAACTCCACAAAGCCTGTCCAGCATCTATAAGACTCAGGTTAGGAGTGTGATACCCTTCACTTGCCTGGATGAGAGCAGTAAGAAGCTCATCACCATCCGAAGCAAAGCATCCTGCTTGATTGGCACCCCATCCACCACCACTGATGCGCAGTGGCAGCGGTGTGCACCATTTACAAGATGCACTGCACCAACTTGCCAAGACTCCTTTAACAGTACCTTGCAAGCCGGTGACCTTTGGTACCTAGAAAGATAAGGGCAGCAGATACATGGGAACACCACCACCTGCAAGCTCCCCTCCAAGCTATACACCATCCTAACTTGGAAATATATCGCTGTTTCTTCACTGTCACTGGGCCAAAATCCTGTACTCCCCTCCTAACAGCAGCATGGGTATACCTACACCACGTGAACTGTGGCGACTCAAGGAGGCAGCTCACCACCACCTTCCTCGAGGGCAATTGGGGATGGGCAATAAATTGGCTTTACCAGGAGAAATCCTGTGAAAGAATAAAAAATGAACACCAAGTGTGATGAATGTTTAGAACAAACTATTAGATGAGATAGTAGTTAGAGATGTTCAAATAGAGATTGAATGTTGCACTCATGAGAATAGAGGTTTAGAGCGATGAGGTTTGACAGGACAAATTAGTTTACCTCATTTTTGATATTCCCAGTTTTAATTTTTGATTAGAGGGAGACCTTCCACTGATTTAGTTTGGCTTTCTTTTTAAGTGCTTTGAGAATGTGTGACTGAGTTGTGTAATTTGTGCAAAATCAAATCTGTTTTTGCAATTCAGATTGTTGTAATAAGTACACACTACCAAACCGACTTGTGTTTGTACTGTCACGTAAACATCTTCTTTTGTGATATTCAGGTGCAGAAACAGGATATCGCAATGGAAGCTCTACACCAGGAACTCGAGCAGACAAATGATGAGCTCGAACGGCTTAATTTGAGCCACTTGGAAGAACGAGCCCGACTGATTGATGATTTGCAAAGTTGTGAAAGAGAGATTGACACGCTTAAGGAGACAATTGTGGAGAAGGAGTACAGGCTGACTGTCCTCTCTAAGAGTGTGGAGGAATATTCAGAGCAGAATGAAGCATTGAAAATGCAGAATAGATCCAAGGAGCAGGAGGCTGGAGAACTGCAAGCAGCCTTAGCAAAGGTTGAAATGGAGGTCACGTTACTAAAGAAGACTCAATCTGTTGATGAGCAGACCATGAATAACAGCATCTCTACACTTGTTGATCAACTTTCTAAGGTGGAGTCTGAGCTCAATCATGCTCGGGGTGAAAGTGAAGCTAAGGGGGAAGAAGTTGCAGCTCTAATGAAGCAGATTGGAGAAAATAACAACATCATTCAAAGCCTACGTTCAGAATTGCAGGAGAATACATCAAACAGAGTTCATCTTGTGGAATGCCAAACTCAGATATCCTCGCTTGAAAATAAGGTTGCCGTAACCACTCAACAGCTTCAAGAAACTAATGCTGCCAGCCGGCAAGAAATTGAAAAACTCAAGGCTCAGTTGACTGAAATCAGCTCAGCAAAAGGAAGGCTTGACAGCTCACTCCGAGAGAAGGAGGAGAAAGAGCAATGTTTGGAGAATGAGTTGAAAACCTTGAAAAATCAGTGCAACAACCTGATAGCTGAGACCGTTGTTAAAGAGGGGGAGCTGTCGAAGTTAACCAAGCAACTTGCCGAACATCGAGAAGAAGCTGACAGGGGACTGCAGGAGAAGCTGGACACTGTTGACTCTTTGGAGCAAAGGCTTCAGAGTATCGAACAAACTAATTCTCGACTAGTGCAAGAAGTACAGGCGAAAGAAACTGAAAGGCAAGATTTAAAAAGGCAGGTGGATGAGGGGAGCAGACTAGTTGCTGACTTACAAATGCAAACGAAAACGGTTGATGAAGCAAATGCGCAACTGCAGGCAATGGTGAAAGATCAAGTTCAGAGCCTTTCAGAGCAATCCAAGCTTCTGTCTGAGTCAAATGAAAAAATTGCTAATACAATGGAGATCCAGTCCAATTTGGAGCGCCAGGTGAAAGAGATGTCCATTGAAAATGAAAATCTCAACAAGGTCCTGAAGGATAAAGGAGATGAGCTTTCAAAGAAAGATGATGTCGTGCAACAGTTAGAAAATGAAATGGTTTCCAAAGAAGAACAGATTTTACAGTACACCAGCACGATCTCACAGCTTCAAAAAGAAAAAGAAGCATTCATCCCAAAGCTGGACCTTCTAAAAGCTTTGGAGCAGAAGGAAGTAACAGTGGGAGAGCAGTTACATGAAAAGATGAATGAGTGTAACTTTCTGAAAGACCAAATCCTGGAGCATCAAAGAACGACTGAGCAGATTCGAGGGCAACTGCAGTCTTTGACAATGCAGCTTGAAGAACTTAGGCTTTTAAACACTAAAAAGGAGGAAGCTTTGAGCAGTAAAAGTGCTGAATGCAGCTCACTCCAAAACCAGCTTTGTGAGGGGCAAGAGAGATTGTTGCTGCTACAAGATCAGGTTCAGGCACTCAATATTGAACTTGGGGTCAAGGATGCGGCTTTGAAAGAAAGGTTGGCTGAATGCGATGACCTGCAGCAAGTACGAAGTCAGCACCAGCTTACAGCTGAAAGCTTAGAGAGTCAAGTACAAGCATTGACAGAAGAGAAGAAAGAACTCAGGCAATGGTTGGATGATAAAGAATCTCTCATAAACACTCAGTCCAGTGAAAGCCGTGACCTGCAGGGACAGCTTGATCAGAAAGCTGATACGATCGTGTCATTGCAGAAGCAAACGGAAGCACTGCATATTGACAAGGAAAGGCTTCAGAGTGAAAATAAGGAGCTGCAACTATCTGTAAGTAAGTGGACTGCTGAGCATCATCAGCTGCAGGAAAAGGTCAGTGACTGTGAGTCTGTGGCTGCCCTTGCACAGGATCAAGCACAAATTCTCAGCACTGAAAATCGCAAATTCAAAGAGGAACTTGAGGAACTGAACACTGCGCTACACAGTAAAACAGATGAGATTACAGCCCTTCAGTGCTTGCTGTCACAAAAGGTGGGGATGATAACCTCCTCTAATGAAGGCGCCAGCACCTTAAATGTTGCTACTGAGACCTTTACACTGCAGCTTGAAGGGAAACGACTCTCACCCAATCAGCAGTCAATGTTGCTGCCTCAGCAGCAGGCCAAACTGTTGCAAGGGGAAGGACAGTTGAGTCAATACGTGCAGATAATCTCACAGTTGCAAGCTCAGGTCCAAGTTATGATGTGCGAAGCCACTCAGCTTAAGCAGACGCTGCAGGAGAAAGAGACCACCCTTCAACAGCAGACCGGTGAACTCGGAGAGCTTCAGAAAAAGGCTGCAGAGCACGGGGCACTGGAATTGCAATGTATAGAACATTTGGGAACCATTTTGAAACTTGAAAACCAAATCCAGGACATGACTTTTAAAACTCATGAACTAAAGCGCGCCATCGAGGAAAGAGACATGCTGCTGGCCTGTAAAGTCGAAGAGTGTGTCAAAGTCAAGACAGCATTTTCTGAAACCGAGGATTCTGTTTCACAGCTTAGAGCGCAACTGGCTGCTGCCATCTCTGAAGCTAATCAGCTGAAGGGTGTTATTCAAGAAAAGGAACTGGCCCTGTTGCAGATCAAGGAGAGTACCACAACTTGCAATGAAGAGTTGATGCTAAAGATACAGGCGAAGGAAGCTGAATATGCTACACTTAATGAAAAGTTTATTAATCTTGAACATGTATTTTCACAACTTAATAGTCAAATAAGCCAACAGAATTCAGAGTTAAGCCAACTGAAAGAGGTTCTTGTTCAAAAGGAGGCTTCAATTATAGAGCAGAGGAAACTTGTCAGGAAATGGCAAGACAAAGCGAGCGAGAGCGAGCTGCTGAAATCGCAATTCAGTGAGAGCACCGAGCAGATTTCTCAGCTCCAGAGTAAAGTGCAGGACGTGCTTTCAGACTCGAAGCGACTTGAGGAGTCGCTGCAGGATAAAGAAACCGCTTTTAGCCACCTGCAGGAAAGGTACGCTGCGCAGTCTGAACAGTTCAGAGAACTTAATGCAGAGCTTCGTGCAAAGGAGGAAGAAATAGCAGGACTTCAGAAAGTACTTGGTGAAAAGGATGCCCGTGTTCAAGTTACAGAGAGTAATGCAAATGCTTTGATGGCCGAGGTTAAGTCACTGAAAGAGGAACTGCAGAAGAGTCAGATATCATTAACTGACTATGGGAACGCTTTGCAGCAAAAAGACGAGACGTTTGCTATTAATCAGAGGAATGTGGATAGCCAGATTGCAGCTCTAGAAGCACAAAAAATCCAATACAAGGAAGCGGTAGAACGACTTGCGATGGTTAATCAGGATTCAAAGCAAGCTGAACTAATCCTTCAGAAGAAATATTTGGATCAGACGCAGCACATTGAAAAACTTGAGTTAGAGCTGAAGACTTTGAGCGAAAAATCAGCTCAAGACTATCAAGAAAAGGCTGCGCTGATTGAAAATCTTCATCAGCAATGTGGTCAACTTAAAAATGGAAATTCGCAGTTGGACCAGCGGGTTAACATGTTGATGGTGGAAAAGGAACAAGTGAGCGCTTCATACCAGAGGCAGTTACAACAGAAATCTGATGAATCACAGGTGCTTGAAGAGAAGCTTGCAACAATGTGCGACATTAGGGAGAAGCTTGATGTTGCACAGCAAATGAAGGATGAAAACGAATGTCTTCAAAAGCAGGTCAGTCTTAAATCCGAGGAAATGGCAAAACTGAGATTAGAAGTTCAAAAATTAGAACAAAACCTGATGGAATCAGAAAGGAAATGGTTGGTGGAGTTTGGTATGGAAACTGAGAAAAAAAGTCTGCTCACAGAGAAACTCAACAATTTAGAGACTCAAACAGAGTCGAAAGATGTTAAGATAGACAGTTTGCAAAAGACACTGGATAATTTGCAAGAGAAACTTTGTGAACAGTCATCTGCATTACAAACCAGTGCAAGTTGCCTGAAAGAACAAGAAGTGCTGGCATCAAACTTCAGTCAGCAAGTTGTTGAAAAACAATCCAGACTGGATGAAATGTTAGCTTTGGTTTTAAGCAGTGAATCCGCAGTGGATGAGTTGAAGCAAATTTTGTCTGAGAAAGAAAAAGAGATTGAAAATTTGCAGAATAGCTTTTCAGCAAGTGAAAAGGGTAGATCAGAAATCACAGACAGCATGGCTGATAGATTAATGTCTTCTGAAGAAGAGAAGTTTTCACTCTGTCATGAGCTCAAACAAACTAAATTAAGCCATCATTTGGAACTAGAAGCTTTACAGAGACAAGTGGCTGATCTTCAGGTGTTGCTGCAGCAGTCGCAAGCTGAACTAAAAGAAAAGCGACATGATGTAGATGAAAGTTTCCAACAAAGTAGTTCAGCACAGGAGCGGATCCGTACTCTGGAGGAGGAACTGAACAAGAAGTCCCAGCAGTTGGAGGATGCAGTCAAGGAAAGTGCTCAGCATTTTGATTCCCTGCAAGAGAAAGAGCAAGCGACGCACATACTGAACTTGCAAGTAAACCAACAGCAAGAGTTGGTGTTCTCTCTCAGTCAGCAGCTGAGAGAAAAAGACGCTTCTGCCATGCAGCTTACGGAATCCATATCAAAGGAAATGGTTAAAGCCGCAGAGGAGGAAAAACACTTGACTGATCAAATAGAAAAGCTTAAGGCGCAGTACTGTGTTTCCGATGAAAAAGTAGACCGGCTTACACGTGAACTGGAGGAGCACAAGAAACACCTGGAACGGCAAGAAATTCTTCTGAGTACCAAAGAAATCCAGTGCCAAGACATGACTACCGAAAACGAACAGTTGCGTTCGCAAACACAAACGCTTACGAAGGAGAGGGACTTGCTCAAAAAGAAGTTTCAAGCTGCCTTACTAACTAGAAGGGATTTGATGAAGAAAGTTGAAGAGCTGCAGAAAGGAGCCATCGCTGACACAGCAAAAGATCAGCAAGTCGCAGAACTGCAGCACAGTTGCAGAATGCTCGAAAGCCGGACACAAGAGCTGAGCTCTGAAGTGACAATTGGACAGAATCAGATGAAACAGCTTGAGACACACCTGGAAGTCCTGAAGCAACAACTGGTAGAAAAGGACACCGATATAAATGCTCTGAGCGAGACCCTTTCTCACAAAGAAACTGTTGTGGAACAATGGCAGAAAAATGTCAGTAAATGTGAAATGGAACTTGAAGCCCTGTCTGTGGAGTTGCTTCAAACTGTTCAAGGGAAAGATTCCTCAATTGCGCAACTCCAGTCTGCTTTAAAAGAAAAAGAAGAGGAACGCTGTCGACTTAATTCAGATCTTGAGAAAATTAAAATTACATTATCTAAAAAAACAGAACATCCAAACACGGAATCACCTGCAGCTCCGGAAAGTGGTGGAGTTGGTATCACTGAGGTCACCGACCAGCTAAATGCGCTCAAACTAGAAAAGGAACATTTACAGAAGAAACTTCAAGCTGCTCTTTTAGCTCGGAAGGAAACTATCAGAAAGGGTCAAGAGAAGGATAAACATCACAAAGAGCAGCTGTCCCTTCAGAGGGAGGAGTACAGCCACCTTTCAGAAATGTACCTTGTGCAAACCAAAGAGTTAGAAAATGTGAAAGAAGAACTAGCTGCCCTTCACCAAACATATCAAACAAAGCTAACGGAGTTTGAGTGCAACAGAGAGTTAATAGGGACTTTGCAAAAGCAGTTGCATTCTGTCAATGTTTTGCTCGGTGACAAAGAAAAGATGTTGGAACAGCTTAAAGTTCAGCTCGAGGAGCAGGAGAGCAAAATGTTTGCCGCCTTAGGTCAGCAAGATGAAGTTCAGACCCTCGAGAAGAGATTAGCAAGCATGGTTTCCACGTTAGCAGTTAAGGATGCTGATATGAAAAGCCTTCAAGGTGATAACGAACAACTGCAGCAAGATAAAACAAAACTAATATCAGAGCTAGGAAGTGCGCAAGTTAGGATTGCTGAAACATCGGAAGAGGCCCAAATGCTAAAGCATTCTCTGTCCAGCCTGGAATGTCAGCACCAAGAGGAAAGGGAGAAGCAGGCTGCAGAGATCAGTTGGCTCCAAAATCAGTGGCAGTCAGTCCAAGCTGAAGCTGCAAACCTCAAAATTGCTTTGGAAGGGGCACTTGAGGATAAGGAAAATTATTCTCGCATGCTAGAAAACTCAGTCGAAGAAATGGGGACTCTGAAAACACAACTGTTGGATTTACACAGGGAGAAAGATCAAATCCAATCACAGCTGGCCGCCTTTCAGCAGGAGAATGCCGAAGTCAGATCAAAATTGAAGCAGGCTCACCAGTCTGGAAATGCAGATGCAGATAACCTGCGCACACAAGTATCGTCTGCACAGTCAGAGCTAGAGAAGGTGCGTGAGAGTTTACAGGAACGAGATAACACCATAAAGTCTTTGGAATGTACATTGTCTGAGAAAGAGAAGCTCTCAGAGGAACTGGAATTACAATTGCAAAAGCGGGCAATAACTTACGAAATGGAAAAGGAAAGAACAAAATTGCCCGTCATCGAAGTTCAACAGAGGGCAGCAGATAATCCTGAGGAGAGCAAGTCTAAAGAACTGATTCAGAGAAAACTGCAAGCAGCGCTAATATCCCGGAAAGAGGCCCTGAAAGAAAATAAAACTCTGAAGCAGGATGTTAATTCTTTAACATCCGAGAAAGAAGAACTTACTTCCAAGACTTCTACCCTTGAAAGAAGCACAGCCGAAATGAAGAAACAGCTCGAGCTTTTACAGCGAGCAGCTTCGGCACACCATGAAGAGAAGAGGAGGCTTCTTTCTGAAGTAGATAAAATATTTGCAGAAAAGCAGGACTTAAATGTTGCATGCGCAAGTCTAAAGCATACATTAGACACGGTAACTCAAGAGAAGCAGGACTTTTCTCACAAGCTGGATTCATTCAAGAGTTCCCAGGCAGCAGAACTGTCAGAGTGGAAGGCCAAACATGATGAGCTGAAGAATGAGTACGAGTCTCTTCTGCAGTCCTATGAGAACATTGGGAATGAAATGGATAAGATGAGGCAGATAGTTGAAATGACCAGAAAGGAAAAGCAAGAGGTGACCTTCAGACTCCGTGAAGTTGATGCTGAGCGGCAAAATATTGAGAAACAGCTCGAGGAGGCCAGTGATCAAAATGAAAAAATGAAGGACAAAATGAGAAAGCTGGCAAAATCCAAGCAGCAGCGAGTTCAGGAGCTTGAAGGGGAGATTGAAAGAGTCAACGTCGAGTTGCAAAACATTTCTGCTGCAAATCAGAGCCACACGAGTGAGTGGTCCGTTCAGTATACTCAGCTCCTGGAGGAAAACAGATCACTAAAGCAATCCTATGAGGAGCTTAAGTCAGAGTTTGATAAAGCTCAGAGTGAGAGAGAGCATTTGCTGAAGGAACTTAACATGTCTGCATCCATCCTAGAAGAGCTGCAGACCAAATTCCAAGTCAATGACTCATTGTCTTCAGGCGTGCAATCTCTGGACGCCAGGGCTGGAGAGATTCAAATTGTGGAGCAAGCAACAACATCGCTGTCCAAGAAGCTTCAACAGTTGAAGTTGCATCACAAGGTGGAGTGCCATGAAAAAGATTCTACAATTATAGAGCTTCAACATGAAGTAAAAGCTTACCAGCAGGAGACTGTAAACTTAAATGAAAAAGTCAAGATTTTAGAGGATGACAAATCCCTCCTCCAGGAAGAACTTGAGAATGTTCAAGAAATGTCAGAGAAAGTCAAAAACGAGAAAGAGTATCTGGAGGCAGAATTACTTAACAATGCTGACAAGATCGATCAGCTCACAGAAGCATTGAGGACACTCCACGTGCAAAATAATTCGCTCATCAACGAATTAGACGGCTTCAGAGAAGAGAAATGTCAGTTGGTCAAAGAAAAGGAAACGCAGGAAATAAAGCTAGTCAAAGAGTTTGAGGAGAAGCTACGGTCTGCTCAGAGAGGGAAAACCAGATCCAAGGGTGAAACCAAAGAATTGCAAGAATTGTTAAAAGAAAAGCAACAGGAAATAAATCAATTACAGAAGGACTGCATCAAGTGCCAGGAGCTCATTTTGGACTTGGAGCGAGCAAACAAGACATCAGAATCTGCCTGTGAAGAAATGCGAAAGAAACTCGAGTCTGCAACTAAGAAAGCCTCCAGTTCCGAAGAGCAGGTCAGACTTGTTCAAGAAGAAGTCGTTTCTTATAAAGTCTTGCTCCGCGATGCCAGAAATGAAGCTGATGGCGTTCGTGCGCGGTGTTTGGGGCTAACGGAAGAACTGCAAAAGAAAGAAGAGAAAACAAAAGCCCAAATAACTGACAAAGAGAAGGAACTCCTTATGATCTTGGACCAACAGAAAACAATTCATCAAAGAGAAATCGTCAATTATCAGGACAAACTCGACTTGTTGGAACACGACAAGGACAGAGTGGTCGCAGAACTCTTAGAAGTGCAGGCTGAACTAAATGGTCGGGATCTGCTGATTAAGAAGCTTCAGGGCGAGTTGAATAACAATTTGGCGAATTTGGCAGCGTTCACAAAATGTATGTCCTCCCTTCAAGATGACAGGGACAGGATCATTGAAGAGAGCAGGAAATGGGAAACGCGGTTCCAAGATACTATCCAAAATAAGGAAAACCAAGTGCAAGCAAAGGAAGAAATGTTGCAAAAACTTCATGAGGAAATCAAGCTGAAGTCTTTTGACCTCCAGGCACTCCAATACAGAACTTTAAAGATGGAGCAGACGATAAATGGACTTACGGTGAGCGGTAAAGATGCGGAGAGTAAACATCAGAATGAAATGGCTAACATGAAAGAGACTATTTGCAAACACAATGAAAAAATAGAGGAGATGGAGGAATTGTTGAAAGAAAAAGAGGCAGCCTTCAGCAAATTGTCACAGGAAAATACTAACTTAAGCGCACAGCTTTCTGACTTGAGCCACTCTGAGAGCAAGTTGAAGGTAACAGAGCAAATGCTGGAAAAGGACCTGACGGAAAAACAATCGGAAAACCATCAGCTTCAGTCTGAAAATGAGAAATTAAATGCTGACCTACAGAAGCAGAATGCGATTTCCCAGCAGCTGAAGCTCATGCTCAGCAATAAAGACATGGAGATCTCGAAACTCGTGTCATCAAAAGATGGTGAAATTTCGGAGTACGTAGCAGAATTGCAGGAACAATACAGAAAGCAAATGGAGGATGATGAGAAGCAGTTGAATATTCTTCAGCACGATAGCCAAAAAGCAGCCAATGAAGCCAAAGAATTGCGGGTGCAGATGGACAAAAGTAGAGAAGAGAAAGACAAAGTTGTTGCCAAAATGGATGTGTTTACAAAATCCATGGCCTCCCTCCAAGACGACCGAGATCGAATTTTGTCAGAATATACACAACTGGAGCAGCGCCATCTTGATATGCTAAGTCAGAAAGATGCCATTATTCAGGAAAGTGCAGCTGAGAACAATGAGCTTAAGCAAGAGATCAGAAATCTGCTCAACCAGATGGATGATCTTAATTCCGAAAACGCAATGCTGAAAGCACAATTGATTAAGCACAGGGAGGAGCTTAACCAGATCTTGTCCTTGAAAGATAACCAATTGAAGGAGCTGCTGCAAAAGCAACTGCAGCAAATTAAGAATCTTGAGAATGAAAAAAGCGGCCTTGAGGAACAATGGAAAGAAGCACAGAGCTCTTTTGAAAAAAGCAACGAAAGCGTGAAATCCTTGCAAGCAGAGAACAAGCGAATTTTGGAGCAAGTTACCGAACTCAGGGCTGCTACTTCAAACACAATAAAGGATAAACCTGAAGCAAATGAGACCAAATTAATTCTCGAGCTTCAACAGAAACTTGAATTTAAAACTCTGGAATGTGATGAGCTCAAGAAGGAAATCAATGTGAAGAGAAGCGACCTGGAGGAACTTGAACACAAACTTATTGAAGTTGAGGGTCTGGCGGAGTCAGAGACCAGGGTTAAGATCTCGGAAAAAGCTGTTGAAATGGTTCAGGGAAGAACTGAAGAAAAACCGGTTGGGTTGCCAAAAGATTTGGTGAGTGAGCAAAGATTTTTGGATATCATAAATGAGAATAAGGAGCTTGCTTCTCAGACAGAATCTTTTCAGAAGGCAGTGGTGGCTCTACAGAGTGACAAAGACAGACTGTTACAGAGCACCCAGCAACCCCAAATCAATCAGTCAGATGAACTCAAGGTCGAATGCCAATGAGGGTTCATTGTATTGTGCTACTTCCGAGCCCCATCTTCTGTATTTTAGTTAACGGAAATGCATTTCTAATAGGAGCCATCCAATTATGTACAAAATAATGGGGCTGCCTAGCAACAATTGGGTTAAGTAGAGAACCATTGCAAGGTGCTAAATATAAAATGTTAATTCAGTCATGAGATTACTTATTTGGTGTCGGGATTTGTATCTCAGGTTATGTAAAATTACCAAATTTCTATGTTTAAATTGCCTTTTAAAGGGAAAGAAAGGGCTAAGAAGATGCACTGTAACCATATTTTGCAATCATG
Source organism: Mustelus asterias (assembly GCF_964213995.1). NCBI lineage: Eukaryota > Metazoa > Chordata > Chondrichthyes > Carcharhiniformes > Triakidae > Mustelus > Mustelus asterias. Next base: position 120,378,789 of record NC_135809.1, read on the forward strand.
CTTGCAGAAAATTGAAGAACACTTTTTAACTTCCCTTACAGTTAAAAGAGACTGTTTGCCTCAAAGATCGGAATTTATGGAATGACCCCTCTGAGATAACATGGCTGAGAAAGAAAGTGGAAGAACTAGAAAAGCTACTTCAGCAAGCAAAATTGCAAGAGCGCACTGAGCAGGATCTTTCTTCCTGCCGGAATGAGTTGGCCGATCTGAGGTTTGTTACAATTTACGTTAGAATTTCAGTTTGAAAAGGAATTTGCATTTGCATGGTACCCTCTTGACCTACTCCGAACACCCAAAGTGCCTTGCTTCCAATGAATTGTCTTTGATGTGTAGTTTATGTAAGCAAATGTGGCAGTCAGTTAGCCCACAAGGAGCAAATGAATCAACTGATTTTGTTTTTGGTGCTTATTGAGGGAGGAATGTTGGCCACGGCATGAGGAAGATCGCCTGCTCTTCTTTAAATAGTGCCATTGGATCATTTCCATCCACTTGAGCAAGTAGAAAGACTCTTGTCTGAATGTCTCATTCAGACAACAGGACCTCCAATGAAGTAGCTCTCCCTTTACATGCAAAGGAATGCCGGCTTGGAATATAACTTTCTGTAAGTCAATTTCTGACTCCAAAATGAACATGCTTCCAGCAAGTACTTAATATCTGCTGTTATAAATTTTGTGTGATCCCGGAGGAATTCACTGTGCAGGACTGGTCAATTTAGGAACATCCTTGGATTATAAGACGATTGATTACCATAAATCAATTTTATAGGGAGGGGATTTTAGTCTAGTTTTGAGACCAGGCCTACTGATCCGTATTTATGTGGCACAGCTTTCCAAGGTCGGTGCTGATTGATTTAGTGCACTGTCCCTTGCGGAGCTGCTACCCTGAAACAGTGCAGTTGAAATACGAATCAAATTCTGTAAGCAGTAATGTCCCTGATAGAAATTCATGGCTGATAGATCAGCACATTAGCTGCAACGGTGGACGCTCTGATGATTCTTCACCCTGTGAGCTGTAAACCAGAATTAGAATCATAGAATTTTACAGCACAGAAGAAGGCCAGTTGGCCCATCGTTTCTGTACGCGCTCCCGAAAAAGCTACCCAGCCAATCCCATTCCCCAGACCGATCTCTGTAGCCCTCTAAATTAATCACTTTCAAAGCTCTCTGCTGACACCTCCAATGGAATCCACTTCCACCACTCTTCCAGGTAGCGCATTCCAAATCCCAACAACTCTCTGAGCAAAGAAGTTACTCCTCATCTCACTCCAAGCTCTCTCGGAATTGTGACCCCTCATCACTGACATACCAATTAGGGACAGTAAGAAGTCTCACAACAGCAGGTTTAAAGTCCCGGCTCCAAGATGGACTTTAACCTGGTGTTGTGCGACTTCTTACTGTGCTTAGCCCAGTCCAATGCTGGCATCTCCACATCATGGATACCAATTAGGGGCCGTAAATATAAGGCGGTCACCAATAGATCCAGTCGAGAATTCAGGAGAATTGTTTTTTTTACCCAATCTGCTTTTAAACAGCTTGCACTTTTGGCTCTGTGTCTTTCATGTTCCATTTTTTTTTTAAAGGATATTCATCCCAAAGATAGGACGGTTAATGATATATGAGGAATGATGACAAGAACATGAGAAAGAAAGGGAATGAAGGGTATGCTGATAGGATTCAGTGTAACAGGCTGGGAGGAGGCTCACATCAAACATAAACACCAGCATTGATCTGTTGGGCTGAATGGCCTGTTTCTGTGCTGTAAGATGCCAGGTAATAAGTAAAAACCCTGCAATGCCACCAATTATAGGTGCATAAGCTGTTTGGGCAATTTTTTGGAAGCAAATCCTGCACCAACCTTCCCCAAGGTGTTCCATTTTACAAGTGCATCTCGTATAACTTCTGTTTTGTTGGTGATAGTACGTGTTTAATATTATTTTTCCCTCCATCAGTTGCAAGAAATCAATTGCTTAATGTGCAACATCTATTTTATTTTCAGAATTAAAGACAAAATTAGTGCATTGTCGTTTCTTCTTTTAGATCAGAGAAAAACTTCCTGCTTTCAGAGTCTCGTGCGATGAAAGAGCAATGCCTCTCAACAGTTGCAGATAGAGACAGACAAATTGAGGAACTGAAGAAAGTGAACCAGGAGGTGTGGGGTAGTGAATTAAGAAATGTAAATAGTGCGCACCAGATAAAGGTAAGCATTTTAAAAACACATTCATATTTGTTTCAATGGATGACTCACCTTTGAGGTAACCTTAACTTTCCTCCCCAAATATGAATCATCAGCATTGAAGGAATCCTTGTTTTCTTTACATCAAACATTAGATCTATCTACATTTTAAACTGATGCATCTTTAAATGCCAGCCATCATCTTTGGGTAGGAGGGTAACAATCTGGGTTTGGGAGGTCCCATGTCCGATTTCTTTTGGGACAGTCATTTAAAACCATGTACCTTGAAGGTGGCATCACTGGAATTCAGCAATATATGGTGTATGTTCCTTTCCTTTCCTATTGACCTGCCCATGAGTCCCACTGTTGTGTATCATAATATTGAGAAAATTGCTAATGAGGGACCATCGCCCTCAATCTCCACCAGTGTTCTCGGAGTTTGTGGCAAGATATTCGCTTCAATCCTGAACTGGCTCGTTTTTCCTCCTCTTGTCATGTGGTACAGGCTATTATTGCTTTCATCGATTACCTGAAGACACATGCTGTGGGAAGCAACACACAGTATAAGCATCAGGACCCATGCCTGAAACAGTTGTTAGGTCCTTTGTGTATGTAAAAACGACAGCCCTGTCTGTCTTGCAAAGTTGGGGTTACAGTGGCCCTGTGCTATCACTGAAAAGATAAGTTTTTTAAAAATCTGCTTCTAAGCATGGAGTGGGAGGTGCAGCAGTGCTTCTCCTGGTGCCAGTTGAAACCACCACAGGCTGCTACCCACTACCCCTCCTTGTTCATCCCCCTCGGGTCCCAATTTCTCCCGCCCTACTTATTCTACTCAGTAGAAACATTTGCAAATTATTTTTTCTTTGCAATTCATGGGAATACCAGTCCTCTTATGGAAAAACAATGTTGCAAACTGGTTTTGTGTTTTTGAGACATCAGTTGCACTTCATAAGATAAAAGAAATTGGAGCAGGAGTTGGACTATTGCCCCTCGGGCCTTACCCACCAATTAGCTAAGATCATGGCTGATCTGATTGTGGCCTGAACTCCACTTTCCTGCCTTCCCTGATAATCCTCAAGTGCTTTGAAGATGAAAAATCTGGCTAACTCAGCCTCGAAACTATTCAATAACCCAGCCTCCACGGCTGTCTCAGGAAGAGAATTCCAAAGATTAATAACCCTCTGAAAGAAGGGAATCCTCCTCATCTTCTTAAATGGAAGACCCCTTACTTTTAAACGGTGCCCCCAAGTTCTAGATTGCACCCTCCCACCCTGGAAAGGGCACATCCTCTCAGCATCTATCCTGTTGAGCCCTTTTGAAATCTTTTATGTTTAAATAAGATCATGTCTCATGGTTCTAAACTCTAGTAAGTATAGGTCCAACCTGCTCAAAAGTTTCCTCATAAGACAAACCCCTTCATCTCAGGATTCAGCCTAGTGAACCTTCTCTGAGTTGCCTCCAATGCAGGTATATCCCTCCTTAAATAAGGAGACCAGAAATGTACACCTACTTGTGTAATCTACCCACCTTGCAATAAAGGCCAGTTTTAGAGTCATACAGTATAGAAGAGGCCCTTTGGCCCATCAAGTCTGCACTGACAAAACAACACTAAATCTACACTGATTCCATTTTCCTGTACTTGGCCCATAGCTTTGAATGTTACACCATTTCAAGTGCTCATCCACGTACTTTTTTTAAAGGTTGTTAGGTTTCCTGCCTCTACTACTCTCCCAGATGTTGCATTCCAGACTCCTACCATCCACTGGATTAAAAAAAAAATGTTGCTCAAATCCTCTCTAATTCTCCTGCCCCTCATTATTGATCCTTCAACTGAGGGGAATAGCTGCTACCTATCCACCCTGTCCATACCGCTCATAAGCTTATAGGCCTCAGTCAGGATCCTCCCTCAGCCTTCTCTGCTCTAAAGAAAACAATCCAAACCTATCCAGTCTATTCTTGTATCTCAAATGCTCCATCCCAGCAATATCCTGGCATATCTACTCTATACCCCTCCAGTGCAATCACATCCTTTCTATAGTGAGGCAGCCAGAACTTCCAACACTACTCCAGCTGTGGCCTAACTAAAGTTTTGTACAGCTCCAACATAACTCCCTACTCTTATAATCTATACTACAACTGGTAAACACAGTAAGAAGTTTAACAACACCAGGTTAAAGTCCAACAGGTTTATTTGGTAGCAAAAGCCACACAAGCTTTCGGAGCTCCAAGCCCCTTCTTCAGGTGAGTGGGAATTCTGTTCACAAACAGGGCATATAAAGACACAGACTCAATTTACATGAATAATGGTTGGAATGCGAATACTTACAGCTAATCAAGTCTTTAAGATACAAACAACGTGAGTGGAGAGAGCATCGAGACAGGCTAAAAAGATGTGTATTGTCTCCAGACAGGACAGCCAGTGAGACTCTGCAGGTCCAGGCAAGCTGTGGGGATTACAAATAGTGTGACATGAACCCAATATCCCGGTTGAGGCCGTCCTCATGTGTGCGGAACTTGGCTATCAGTTTCTGCTCAGCGACTCTGCGCCGTCGTGTGTCATGAAGCCACCTTGGAGAACACTTACCCGAATATCAGAGGCCAAATGCCCGAATCACGAGCATTCAGCCTCTGATATTCGGGTAAGCGTTCTCCAAGGTGGCTTTCACGACACACGACGGCGCAGAGTCGCTGAGCAGAAACTGATAGCCAAGTTCCTCACACATGAGGACGGCCTCAACCGGGATATTGGGTTCATGTCACACTATTTGTAATCCCCACAGCCTGCCTGGACCTGCAGAGTCTCACTGGCTGTCCTGTCTGGAGACAATACACATCTTTTTAGCCTGTCTTGATGCTCTCTCCACTCACGTTGTTTGTATCTTAAAGACTTGGTTAGCTGTAAGTATTCGCATTCCAACCATTATTCATGTAAATTGAGTCTGTGTCTTTATATGCCCTGTTTGTGAACAGAATTCCCACTCACCTGAAGAAGGGGCTTGGGGCTCCGAAAGCTTGTGTGGCTTTTGCTACCAAATAAACCTGTTGGACTTTAACCTGGTGTTGTTAAACTTCTTACCGTGTTTACCCCAGTCCAACGCTGGCATCTCCACATCACAACTGATAAAGGCAGTGTCCCATATGCCTTCTTAACTACCCTATATTAACCTGTCGTGTCACCTTCAGGGATGTGTGGACAAGCACCCCAAGATCCCTCTGTTCCTCAGCTTCCTAGCACCTTGCCATTCATTGAGTACTTCCTTAACTTGTTACTCCTTCCAAAGTGCATCACCTCTTACTTTTCAGGGTTAAACTTCATCTGCCACAGGGATCTGCCCATCTGACCAACCTGTCTATATCTTCCTGCAGTCGAACACCTTCTTCCTCACTATTAGCCACCCTGCCAATCTTTGTGTCATCTGCAAACTTCCTTATTATTCCCCCTCACATTCTCATCTATCGCGTTTATATATATATATCACAAATAATAAGGGACTTAGCACTGATCCCTGTGGTACGCCACTGGACACTGACCTCCAGTCACACAAAGAGCCTTCTATCACCACCCTCTGTCTACCACTAAACCAGTTTTGGATCCATCTTGCCAAGTTATCCTGGATCCCATGTGCTTTACCTTCTTTATCAGTCTCCCATGTGGGACCTTGTCAGGGGTTTTACTGAAATCCATAAACTACATCAACTTAACGACCCTCATCTACACACCTGATCACCACCTCGAAAAATTCAAATTTCCCTCTGACATAGCCATGCTGACTAACCCTGATCAAACCTTGCCTGCCCAAGTGGGGATTAGTTCTCTCCTTCAGAATTTTCTCCGATGTTTTCCCGACCGCTGACGTGAGATTCACTGGTCTGTAATTCCCTGGTTTATCTCTACCACCCTTTTTGAAAAGTGGAACCACATTAACTGTCCTCCAATTCTCTGGCACCTCCCCTGTGTCCAGAAAAACATGTAAGTTTATGCCTGTATATTTATGCATTGTTTATTGGATCCAATGTACTACAAACACATTCAATTTAAATAGTTTTAAGATTTATGTTTTTATCTTAGCCATTAGAAATTGTATCCTTGCTGGGCAGTGAGAATGTTGCTGAACAAGTGAAGTCCCTGTTAATAGAAAAGAAACAACTGCAGAGTGAAACTCAGGGTTACTTACAGGAGATTCACCAGAAAGAACAACGGTTCCAACAGCTGAACAGCAAGGTAATGTAGGTTCATTTATGTACAATGCTTCAGATCACTATGAATTTAAATCTAATGATAAATAGTTGTTTGTGGCGTTTATGGTTTGATCAGATCTTAGAGGGCAGCATGGTGGCACAGTGGTTAGCACTGCTGTTTCACAGCGCCAGGGACCCAGGTTCCATTCCTGACTTGGGTCACTGTCTGTGTGGAGTTTGTACGTTCTCCCCATGTCTGCGTGGGTTTCCTGCGGGTGCTCCGGTTTCCTCCCACATTCTGAAAGATGTGCTGGTTAGGTGCATTGACCCAAACAGGTGCCGGACTGTGGCGACTAGGGGAATTTCACAGTAACTTCATTGCAGTGTGAGTGGAAGCCATTTAAGCCTTACTTGTGACTAATAAATAAACTTTTAACTTTACAATCATTCACTGTCTCACTAACACAGGTTATGCAGTGCATTGAAGAGAGAGCCACATTATCTAGCCAACTAAAAGCAGTCTCTCAGACTCTGCGTGATACCCAGACACGTTATGGGGATCTCCAGGATCGTTACTACAGATTGGAAAGACAATACCAAGCTATACGCTCATCATTGCAGAATGAGGATCAAGTAGGTGGAGTATAAAAAGTAGCTGGATAGATTCAGCAGGTCTGGCAGCATCTGTGGAGAGACATAAAGAGTTAATGTTTCAAATCCATATGACTCTTCGGAGCTGAAGAGGGAGAATTGTATGGATTTTAAAATGTTGGAGAGGGGATAGGGCAGGTGGGAGTGAAATAGGTATGAGCTGGGAGAGATTGAACAAAGGTGTTTGGTGCAGAAGACAATGGAAGTATTAATGGCAGTGTTTAGGACTGTAGAAGGTGTTGATAATGGCACTAAAGTAAAGTAGCAATGTGTGTTACAATGAGAACAAAGGTCAGTGCTACTGACTCCTTTCAGGTGAAGCAGCAATCCACATGCTCCTCCTTCAGTTTGGTCTACTGTATTTGCTGCTCCCGGTGCAATCAGCTCTGACGAAGGGTTAGCCAGACCCAAAACGTTGGCTCTATTCTCTCTCCACAGATGCTGTCAGATCTGCTGAGATTTTCCAGTATTTCTATTTTCATTGCGGTCTCCTCTTTGGGCTGCCCTTTGGGCAGCACGGTAGCACAGTGGTTAGCACTGCTGCTTCACAGCTCCAGGGACCTGGGTTCGATTCCCGGCTTGGGTCACTGTCTGTGTGTGGAGTTTGCACATTCTCCTCGTGTCTGCGTGGGTTTCCTCCGGGTGCTCCGGTTTCCTCCCACAGTCCAAAGATGTGTGGGTTAGGTTGATTGGCCATGCTAAAATTGCCCCTTAGTGTCCTGAGATGTGTGGATTAGTGGGTGGATATGGGGGTAGGGTCTGGGTGGGATTGTGGTCTGTGCAGACTCGATGGGCCAAATGGCCTCTTTCTGCACTGGAGGGTATCTATCTATGCTGGGAGACTAAACGCAGACTGGCTGACCACTTTGCGGAACACCTTTGCTCAGTCCGCAAGCATGACCCCAACTATCCTGTCACTTGCCATTTTAACTCAGCATCTTGCTCTCCTGCCCACATGTCCATCCTTGGCCTGTCGCGGTGTTCAAGTGAAGCTCAACACAAACTGGACGAACAACACCTCATCTTTCCGGTTAGACATGTTACAGCCTTCTGGACTTAACATTGAGTTCAACTGCTTTAGACTGTAAACTTTCTTTCCACCTTGACCCTTTTGTTTTACAATCCAAAATATTTTTTGTCCTAATGCTACCACCTTCCTCCCCTACAGGACCATCTGTCACTTGTTCTTTATTCTGCTTTCACATTCTGCTATCTTACCTTAATGTCACTATCAGCACCTTCTATAGTCCTTAACACTTCGTTTGTCCTGTGCCCAAAACATCTTCACAAAATCACTCCTAACTCACCTATTACCGACATTTTTATTTTTCTCTATCCACTTTCTAACAGCATAAAATCCATCATCTTTCTCCTTCTCTTTAGCTCTGGACAAGAGTCATGTGGACTTGAACTATTAACTCCTTTTCTTTCTGCACAGATGCAGCCAGACCTGGGTTTCTGTTTTTAGTTCAGATTTCCAGCATCTGCAGTATTTTGCTTTTATGAAAAGTAGCAGGTTGTCCTGTAGAATGTTCTCATTTGCAACCCAATTTAAAATACAAAAAAACTGAAGGGGAGAAAGGGTAAAGTAAATGCACAAAGTAGAAAGATTAAAACTTAAGGATAGAAAGAATGGGAAAGAACAGAGGGGATGAGAAAAATGTTGGGCAACAATGTAAATTTTAAACAATTCTTGTAGTTATGGTGTTTTAATATATCTATATTCTTAAATATGTTAAATTGTGCACCATTCAGTAATGATGTGGAGATGCCGGTGTTGGACTGGGGTGGGCACAGTAATAAGTCATGATCATAAGTCATTACATCAGCATCACAACACCAGGCTAAAGTCCAACAGGTTTATTTGGAATCATGAGCTTTCGGAGCGCTGCTCCTTCATCAGGTGATGAAGTTCTTTGTTCTTGTTTGTGAGTGGAGAGTTGGGTTCACAAACAGGGCATATATAGACAAAGATTCAATTGCAATATAATGGTTGGAATGTGAGTCTTTACAGGTAATCAAGTCTTTACAGGTATAAACAATGCGAGTGGAGAGAGGGATAATCATAGGTTAAAGAGGTGTGAATTGTGTGTGCGGAACCTGGCTATCAAAGCCAAGTTCCGCACACATGAGGACAGCCTCAACCGAGATCTTAGGTTCATGTCGCATTCCCTCCTTTACCTGATGAAGGAGCAGTGTTACAAAAGCTCATGATTCCAAATAAAGCTGTTGGACTTAAAGCTGGTGTTGTGAGACTTCTTACTGTACCATTCAGTAATGTTGCACCTGAAACTGGTGAATGGCACGTTATTTGATTAGTTATATACGGTGGGATTAAGTTGATGTTGAATGACAACCTTAACCACTGTACTAACCTTTAATTCCTTCTCAATCCTAAATGTAAACTTAGATTTGTTGTGTACCATATACAATTCCTACCTAATTGGTGGCCATGGAGGGTTTAACATTAAGGATGAGAATTTTAAAATTGAGGTGTTGCTGGAGCTCGGAGCCAGTGTGTTTCAGGGGTGATGGATGAACACAACTCAGTGTGAATAAGCATGTTTTAATGGTTTTAGAGGACCTCAAGTGTGTGGATCTTCTGCAGCCAGGTCACGGGACTGCAGCGATTAAGCTTTGGCAATCGCAATCATGTTTCCAGCCAAGGGAGGATTTTTCTTTTGCCAATTGACCACAGGTTTTCTTAGCCTGAACTTTACAGGCAGTCCAAGTGTTAATTAAAATCGGATTCTCATCTTTTTGCGGCTGTGCTGTAGAATGAAGCTAATGAAGAAGTTCCTCCAGGAGCTCCTCAGGAGCGTGCCAGCGTGATAGTGGAAATTGACAACTTGGAGCTGATTGAACTACGGAGGAGGTGAATGTTATTTGTTCTGCATTTTTACAGCACAGTTATTTCACCTACTCAGAACCCAAGGAGGAATTTCATCAATGTGCAAAAAATGTTTGTGTATATTTTAAATGAGTCTGGATTTGGTGAACTTTATGAAGTTCAGCAAAGAGAGTTTTCTGGAGATATCAATTACTCATCTACTTTACGACAAATAATTAATCACATCAAAAGAAAAAATCTCTGGTGGTTAAAGAGAAGGGAAAGACTATCAATTATTAAATGAAAGCAGCTCGGTGCTAGGACGAAGCTAGGGCGGCATGGTGGCCCAGTGGTTAGCACTGCTGTCTCACAGCGCCAGTGACCCAGGTTTAATTCCCGGCTTGGGTCACTTGGCTGTGTGGAGTTTGCACATTCTCCCTGTATCTGCGTGGGTTTCCTCCGGGTGCTCTGGTTTCCTCCCACAGTCTGAAAGACATGCTGGTTAGGTGCATTGGCCGTGCTAAATTCTCCCTCAGTGTAGCCGAACAGGCGCCGGAGTGTGGCGACTAGGGGATTTTCACAGTAACTTCATTGCAGTGTTAATGTAAACCTACTTGGGGAGAACGTGTAGATTCCGCACAGACAGTGACCCAAATCAGGAATCGAACCCAGGTCCTGTCGCTGTAAGACAGCAGTGCCAACCACTGTGCCACCTTTGTGCAGTGGATGCCAATTCACTGAATTTCTTGAAGCTGGAACTTGACCTGATTCTGACTGGGGAGGATACGTTCACACAAAAGATAGGTACAACATAAAATTAGCAGGGCCAGAATGATCCTTCGACCTTGTTTTGACTATCTAAGGCAGTCGGAGAGGAATTTTCCGCAGTTTACTTCCCCACGTTGACCCAGGCTGCTAACTGTTTTTTTTTTTGCCCCTCCAAGGGTGGGAAGAGGGAGAGTATGTATGTTAATACAGAGGCTATCACAATTGTATGGGATAGGTTGGATGAATCACGGGTCTCTTCCTATCTGTCAGTGTTTATGTGGTTGTAAAGTCTTCCGTGAGGGAGGCTGTAAGTACAGGAACAATATGGGCTATTTAAAAGAGAGGCCTGAACCAGAAATAATTGATGTGAGGACTGATACTGCAATTTCCCACTTCCAAAGAGGTCTATTTGGGAAATTATGAACCAGCTCCGTCTGAAGTTAGCAATTTTAATAGTTGAAAGGTTGGGCCATAAATCCATGATTCTTCACACTGAGGGTGCCCATTCATGGAATCAGTCCTCTGAAGAAACAATGGAAATAGTGGAAATCGTAGCTCACAAAAGGGCAGACAAGCTTGTTGGACTGAATGGCCAACTCCTGTTTCACTGATCACTTGTCGCTTAGAAACCTTTAGTGTTAATCTGTTGTGAAGCATCACTTTTCAGGTCCTTTTAACTGATAGCGTCCACAATGTTTGAAAGTTAGAAATTGGTAGCTCCTAATGAAATCCACTGAATAACTTCAAATTTGCACATATCTAGAGGATGCAGAAATTCCCAAGTACTTCAGTAACTCTGATATGGCGTCATGTAGATGCAGCGATTCATTTCTCAGTGATTGATATATTTTATGCCATTTAATATTCAGCACTTGAAAACAAATTACATTGAACAAAGACTTCCTTATGACTTGACTAATCTAAATCAAGATTACCAAAGAAATGTTTTCGGTATCAGTCTGGCTCTGATTGTATCTCAGTTATTAGTACTTTGATTCCAACCCAGTTCCAAGACTTGAGCACATAATGTAGACGTACATTTCTGTACGGAGGGAGTACTGTAATGCTCGAGGTGCTGGCCTTTGGATGAGGCATGAAACTGAGGCACCATCTGCCTGTTCACATCAACATAAAAGATCCCATGTCATTCTTCATAGAAAAGGATCACCCAGTCAAGATTTAACCAACGGTGCCTGAAGAATGTGTATGTTAATTGATCATTTCTCTTATGGCTGTTTGTGGAACCTTACTATTTGCAAATGGGCTGCCAAGTTTGCTGACAAAATAACAATGCCTAGACTGCAAAAATACACAGTTGGCTGTGAGGTACTTTGGGACACCATAAAAGTGTTAACGTTGCTGTCCAAATACAGGTATTTTTCTGTTGCTTGTCAATCACAGATTTTCTGTTGTTGCTCATGACCTAGGCTTGCGGAATCGGATCAACGTAATGATTCTGCTCACCAGGAGCTGTCTCAGTTGGCGGAAATGCTAGCACATGAAGAGCTAAGAAGAAGTGCTGCTGAGGAAGCGTTGATGGCAGCTGAAGAAATGCTTAAGCGGTTAGTGTTAAAACTCACCTCCTTTCATTTTGAATTGTCCTGGAGCATCATGTAAGGATATCGCTGCCCTTCCTGTCCCGATTCAATTTACATTGTTTAAGGTAGTCCTTCTGATACATTTGAAAATGGATGTGCATGTATGTATAATCAGCAGGGTGTCATTACTGCATGGAAATGCTGAGTGATATATTGGAATACACACTCTGCATTTCAACTGAGCAGAGTTACCTCGCAGTATTTGAGTTTTTGCCCTGTGGAAAAAGACCTCCTATGTATGAGTTTGTGTGCAGAAAAATAGAATAATCAAACTGCATAGAAAAGAGGCCATTGTGTCCTCATGCCTGTGGCAGCGCTTTGAAAGAGCTATCCAATTAGTTCCACTCTCCTGCTGTTTCCTCGTAGCCCAGTGAACCTTTCCTTTTTAAGTCGTGATCCAACTCCCCATTGAATGTTACTACTGAATCTGCTTCCACTACCCTTTCGGCCAATGCATTCAGGGTTATAATGTGCTGAGTAAAATAAATTTCTCCTTTTCTCTTCCTTTTTTACCAATTAGCATATATCTGTACCTTCTGGTTGACGAACTGTTGATTGGAAACAGTTCCTCCTGTTCTACACCAGCTAAACCCCTCACAGAAAACTCCTTAGTCTGCAAAAAGTTCCACTCCTCAGGCAACTGATCTTAGATTAGAGGAGAGAATCCCCTGGAAGCTTTACTTTCTCCTACGCCTTTGGTATTTTTGGATATTTTGAAGATATTGTACTGAGGATAGGAGTTGTTTTGGCTCATGTTGCTCTTTCGTTTCTAGTCTTGATATGCCTGCTGCCAGACATCCTCCCAGAGAGTACACCATACAACTGGAATCAGATGAAGAACGTGAAGCCTTGATCATAGACCCCAGTGAGCATGTTGTGGTTCGGAAGGTATGTAATGCCGTTCGTTTATTTTTGTGTGGATTTAGTTTGCTGAAAAATATTGCTTCCCCTCACTACCTTACCCTTGCCTCCATGGTATTCTACCACATGGACATATATGTCCTCCAGGCTAGTTTATGTATTTCTGCACCTGTCATTAAGAGACCACAAACATCCCGTGTGTGCTGTGACACCCCATCCAAGACGGGGGAATACTTTCAGTTTTTTTGGAATGGATACCCTTCTGCTCAATAACGTGGCAAATTGGTGTCATGCACTCAGTGACATGGGAACCTTAGGTAAAAGTCTCTGCTAGTAGTCAAAGAACGATCAGTGCGCAAGGAAGCTATTCAGTTTGTCGTGCCTGTCTCAGCTCTTTGGAAGAGCTATCCAATTAGTCCCACTCCCCCTTTTCTTCTCCCATGGCCCAGCAATGTTTTGTTGTTTAACTATATATTTTTTATTAATTTGTGGGGCCTGGGTGTCGCTGGCTGGCCAGCATTTATTGCCATCCGTACTTCCCTTGAGAAGGTGGTGTTGAGCAGCCTTCTTGAGCGATTGATACAACTGAGTGGCTTGCAAGGCCATTTCAGAGGGCAGTTGAGAGGGAACCACATTGGTTTGGCTCTGGAAATATGCCCAATTCCCTCCTAAATGTTACTATGTAATCCTCTTCCATCTTCCTTTCAGATAATGCATTCCCGATCACAACAATTTGTTATTTAAAAATATAATCTCTTCTCCACCCTGGCTTTTTTGCCGATTGCTTTAATTCTGAATTCATTTAGATTTGTTGAGGTGGATGTAAATTAACACCAACTCTTTATTCCTCCTTCCTAGGTAAAGCGAGGAGCGCTTTCCTTCAAGCGGTGGCTGCGTGGCCGAAGTTTGTACTGCTCAAAGCTAATGAGTTCAAGGGCCAGGTCACGCTACTTAGTCTTTGCTTATTTTCTGACGCTACACATTCTTGTGTTCATGTGCCTAACGGGACTTTTATAGGTGCACCAAGTTGACCAGAGGAAAAAAGACTTTGCTGAACAGTATATACATAGTTACGGTGGGGCATTGCGGTGATTGGGGTAGGTGTGGTTTAACCTATCCTCTGTTGGGTACAGGACAGGGCCGGGTGAAATCTTGGTTTTGTACTCTAATTTAATCGAAGTCAGTGGATGGACAAGAGGCAAAACAATCAGTCGACCTCCACCATTTTCCCAAACTGTGGATTAGATAAAAATTACCCCCTGGTGTGTTGGTGAAAGCTGCTAATAAATTGAGCACTGATTACAGTTTTATGTAAATTCTTTTTATGTTAAAAGTATTGTATGAAGTGTATTGTCAAGATATGTTTATAACTGCTGGTGAGATTGTGAACTGGGTTTAAAACTGTTAACTGTTTGCCTGCTATCGAATTCCAAAGTTACTCTGCGACAGATGATTATATAATAGCTGCATTATGTAATATTGTGTATATTTTCTGATGCGGAAAGCAATATTATTTAACTCTACCACCCAAGAGGCGGAACATCTGGGAAAGGCTGAAAGATTATTTTTGTGCTTGGAAATGTATTTGTAAATTGAAACGGTGCAGGTAGTTGAAGAGAAACACTGATATTGTTTGATAATTTAAAATGCAGTGTTGCTTTCATCTTGATTATGACAAGATGTTTGTAACCAGGGTGCAATGTAGAAAAACACAGGTTTTGAAAATATTATATCAGCTAATTCCTTGTTGAAGGAAAAGTTCTTATTAAAAGTTGAAACGCATCACGTACTTGTTGACTGTTTCATTGCACAAACTTTAGTTTGAGACAAAGAGCAAAGAAAATTACAGCACAGGAACAGGCCCTTCGGCCCTCTGAGCCTGCACCGACCGTGCTGCCCGACTGAACTAAAGCCCCCTACCCTTCCAGGGACCATATCCCTCCATTCCCATCCTATTCATCCAGACGCCCCTTAAAAGTCGCTCCTCGCTCCGACAGGTTGCGTACAAAAGCACCATGGACTGGATTTTCATTGCAATTATACCAATGGCACCTGAAGCTTAATTGCGAGAAAAATTATAGGCTTATATTGCCTTCATTTATATTTTTTACTGTCCTGAAATAAAAATGTTTTATCCAAAGTGGTATCCATTTTAATTTGAGAATATTTTATTGAATGTCTTGAGTTTTGGCATCAGATTTTGCCCATATTTTTTCTGGAGTCTGGAGAACAATTATGTTTAGCTGCTACAATGTAGAATTCAGAATAAAAGATCCGTCAGTCCTTCAAAGCCTTTTGATCATTGATTGAGATCAGGGCTGATCTGTACCTCAACCTCATCTCCCGGCCTTTAATCCATATACATTGCCCCCCCCCCCCCTTTCCCACGCACCCGACAAGAATTTATCTCGGCTTTGAAAATGCATCCACGGTCTTTTGGGCGGAAGGTTAGCTTTAATGTAGAAAAAGTACTTTCTCAGTCTTTAATGGTGTGGTTCAAATTTTAAGGTACCCCTCTTGTTTTGAATTCTCCCAGCAGTGACAATGGTTTAGAATCATAGATTCGCTGCAGTGCAGAAAGAGGCTATTTGGCCCATCGAGTCTGCACTGACTCTCCAACAGAACATCCTACCCAGGCCCTATCCCCATGATCCCATGTATTTCCCCACTAATCCCCATTATCCACACATCTTGGTGCACTAAGAGGCAATTTCTCATGGCCACTCCACCAAAACCTACACATCTTTGGACTGTGGGAGGAAACAGGAGCACCCGGAGGAAACCCACCCAGACACAGGGAGAACGTGCAAACTCCACTCAGTCACCCAAGGCTGGAGTTGAACCCGGGTCCCTGGCGCTTTGAGGCAGCAATGCTAGCCACTGTGCCACCCTGTTGCCTTGTTACTGTATATCTATCCCATAGAGGCACTTTACTCATTTTCTAAACACACAGTTTTTAACCATGTTTAGAAAATCTGTGTTTATAATTGACGCCTTTAAGCCCTAGTATAATTCCAGTGGACCAACTTTGTACCATCTTCAGTTCTAATATCACCTTCTGGTATATCAGTGTATGTTGTATCCAGCTAAAGCTGACTGTGCAAGCTGAAACATCACTTTCACACTGTTGACTTCCAACATTTAATTTGTCTTTTGATTAGGTTTTGTACCAATGCTGTTTTTTTTTAGATATCCGTGTCTAAGCTGTCAGTTGGCTGCACAGAACCTTTTGTCCTGATGAGTCCAAAGTGAAAAGCTTTGACGCGAAGCCTCTCTCTTCAGCAAAATATCCATATAATGTAGACACCTCTTGCCCTCTCTTAACTCCTTGTGTCTCCCCATTAAAAAAATGATTGCCATTTGTTTAAAAATTGTCTGTTTAAAGTACACTATAGTAGCTAACTAGTTAAGTATTACTATCCTGTATTGTCTTATTTTGGCGCCACACACCCACCACCCGTTCAACAACTGAAGTCCCACCCGCCCCACCCTGCTCAACAATCCTCGAACTCCCCCCTCCCTCCGACCAAATTTGTGGCATCAAAATGGGGTCACATTGGGGGGAAAAGTTTGGGAAACATTGTTTTCAAATACAACTGAACATGCAGAAAATGCAGTGCCCCCTGGGTAATGCACCAAAGTCCTGGAAAAGCGTTGGAACCCACACCCTTCTAACCCAATGACAAGAGAGTCACCGCTGAGCCAAGCTGACGCTTAATAAAGATCACTTGAGAAAACTGGACGTTTGCAGGGAAAGGATAAAGCTGACTGGGAAATTGAATATATGAAGTCTAATATTGATCTTAAAAAGCAATAATTAAATGATTACAAAGTAAAAGTTGCACCTTTAGAAAAAGTAACCTTTTTGAGTTGGACAGGAAAGTTGTTTAATTGGAACCAGACCAGCAGAGTTTTTTTGTGGACTAATGATTTTATTGGCAGTTGTCTATGGAGGCATACAGTTGGATGTACACTTTGCTATACTCTGTAAGATATGTTTATTTGCTGTCAATAGCATTACACACAATTTATTATCTCCATTTAGGTTTCAGGATTTATGTCAAAATTCTATAATGAACTATCATATTAGCGACTTTGACCTAAATCTAATGTTCTAAAAATTGTGACTACCTTCTACTGGGAACTGCTTTCAGAGGAAGGCAATTTTTCTACTCTAATGCTAAATTCACTTCAAAAACTGAAACATGACAGAGCCCATTGCAGAGATTGTTACACATTCTCTGTGTGAGGGATTTTCTCTTCCTTTCGTCCTTGTGTTATAACTTCAGAAAAGATGTGCGGATTAGGTAGATTGGCCATGGTAAATTGTCCCTTGATATCAGGGGGATTAGCAGGGTAAATATGTGGGATTGCAGGGGTAGGGTCTGAGTGAGATTGCTGTCGGTGCAGGCCCGATGGGCTGAATGGCCTCCTCCTGCACTGTAGGGATTCTATGATTCTAAGAATGTTCAAGTTACGCTAGGTAAGTGAGTAGGGAAGCAATAAATCAGATCCAGGAAAGCTGCCAACGCATTTCCCAAAGATGCGGCAAGAAAGTTGATTCAATGTGCATTGACAGATTATAAGTGTAGGCAAAACTATGGTAGATAGAGTTCATCATAGGGAAGTGCGAGGTCCTCCCAAGATAGATCAGAATACTTTCGAAATGGCAAAAAGCCTTGTGCTGTGAAGGAACTGAGATTTAGGGGTCCACCTACATAAATCACTAAAGACTAAATTCAATGCAGAGAAGTGCGAATACAATGTACAGTTAAGGGTTCAATTCTAAAGGGAGTGCAGGAGCAGAGGGACTTGGATGTATATATGCATAAGTCATTGAAGGTGGCAAGACAGGTTGAGAGAGTGATTAATAAAGCACACAGTATCCTGGACTTTGTTAACAAGAGCATGGAGAGTGCGAGAGCGCAGAGATTATGTTAAACTTGTATAAAACACTGGCTTGGCCTCAACTGAGTATTGCCTCTGGTTCTGGGCATGATACTTCAGGAAAGATGTGAAGACATTTGACAGAATGCAGTAAAGATTCTCGATACTGATTCCAGGGATGAGGAACTTCAATTATGCGGATAGATTGGAAAAATGGGAACTGCTTTTTCTGGAGAAGGGAAGGCTGTGAGGGGGATTGACCAAGGTATTCAAAATCATGAGGGCTGTGGACAGAGTAGATAGGGCAAAACTTCCCATTAATAGAAGGATTGAGAATGAGAAGACAGAGATTTAAGGTAATTGGCAGAAAAGGTGATGAAGAAATGAGCAAAAACTTCACAGCAGCAAGTGGTTAAGATCTGGACTGCACTGCCTGAGAGTAAGTGGAGGCAGGCTCAGTTGAGGCACTGGAGGGTAATGGATTATTATCTGAAATGGAAGAACGTGCAGGGTGACGGGGGAAAGGTGAAGAATGGCATGAGGCCCATTCAAAGAGCTGGCGCAGACATGTTGGGCCGAACGTCCTCATTCTGAGCTGTAACAGCCATGGTTCTATGACGAGTGATTGGGTACAAAAGAAATTCAAAAGGATAATTGAATGTTGGCCTTTATCCCAAGGCTGCTGGAATTGAAAGAGGAATTGAAGGAGGCTCTGTTAGTTATATCCAGCCCTAGTTAGACCCCACCCAAAGAACTGTGCTTAGTGCTGCTCGATGTGTCCAAAGATGTGCGGGTTAGGTTGATTGGCCATGCGAAAAATTGCCCTTAGTGTCCTGAGATGTGTAGGTTAGAGGGATTAGTGGGTAAATATGTCAGGATATGAGGGTAGGGCATGGGTGAGATTGTGGTAGGTGCAGACTCGATGGGCCGAATGGCCTCTTTCTGTACTGTAGGGTTTCTATGATTCTATGATTCGATGTATCTCAGGAAAGTTATATGTTGGCCTTTGAGAGGGTTCAGCACAGATTCACTGGAATAACAGCAGGGCTTAAGTTTATAGGGACTGATTGCATAGACTCAGGTTGTATTCCCATAAACATAGCAGATTAAAGTGTGATCTAATTGTGTTAAGATGATATGAGGAATTGTTAGGGTAAACAGCTTCTATTTCCTCTGGTGGGAATGTACGAAACAAGGTGGAATAGCCTTAAAAATATAGCTTGGCAATTGAGGAAGCACTTCTTCATACAAACGGTAGTGGATATGTGGGACTCTCTTCCCGAAACGTTGTTGCAGATGAGGATCAATGAAAATTTCAAAACTGAGGTTGAGAGTGTTTTGCTAGGTAAGGATAGTAAAGTTACAGAACCAATTCAGGTGAAAGAAGTTAGGCTACAGATCGCGCATGATCCAATTGAATGGTGGAACAGGCTCAAAAGGTTGAATGACCACCTTCTGGTCCTATCTTCCAATTTATACTACAACTTTAGTGTCTGGGTGAAACATTTTAGTCTTTGCACTGATGGTAAAATTTGAGTATTGCTGAAAAGAGACTTTTTTTGTCATGCACTCATCAGGACATTCTTAAGAGTACAATGCAAAGGAAATCAACAAATTTATACTATATGAGAAGAGAGTATTGATTGGTTAGCAAGTGGGCACTGATTGGTAGAGGTGTTATGGAGAATGCACCAGTTGATGATGACTGACAGTTAACTGACAAGCATTCTTTGAAATTTAAACCAGACAGCTTGACTCTGGTCAAGGCATTGCCCTGAGGAATGAACCACTTAGGTTACAGCCATTCGCTGGTTCATTCCTCAGGGCAACGGCTTGACCAATCAGAGTCAAGCTGCCTGGCTTGCATTTCAAACAATGCTTGTCAGTCACCAACACCTGGTGTATTCTCCATGGCGACGCCTCTACCACTCAGAGTCCACTTGTCAACCAATCAGCACTCTCTCCTCGCCCAGTATAAATGTGTTGATTTCCCTTGCATTGTATTCTTACGAATGTCCTGATGAGTGCAAGGCATTAAGGCTTCACCAAATAGTTTCAGCAATACTCAAGTTCTGCACTACCACATTACTATTTGAGGTAAAATTGTACAACAGAGACTCCAAAAGCAAAGTGACATTTGGGAACCACTTCAATGAGACTCGCTTCATGCTCGTCTCAGCTTGGACCTTGATTCCATATTTAGGCAGCAATATATTGTGAAACAAAACCATTGCAATTGTATAAATACTGCCTATTTGTTCTTGATAGAGCGATGAAGTAGCACGGATGAATGTTTCCCAAGTGTGTGTGTATATTGTTTAGATCTGGGAGCTGTTTGGTAATGTCAAGAGTAGATAACAGCAGCTGTTTATTTTTTTTCCACTAGAAAATGATGATAATGTGGGTACTTTTAAAGGACTTGGAGTATATGTTGTATAAATGTAGGATAAAAGTACACGAAGAGGATGATGTTTCCTAACAGTGATTGTATTGCAAAAAGTGCTTCAATGGCTGTAAAGTGCTTTGGGACATCCGAAGGTTGTGAACAGCGCTATATAAATGTGGGCTTTTCATTTATTTTCCTCCCAAACACTGTAACCTAATCAATAAGTGGGAATAGGGGAGCTGACTGCAAGCTTAATTTCAGGATTCGATTTTTAAACCTGTTTCTATAAACCGATTATTTTATTTCCGTTCACCTTCACGATCTTTACGCTGGATTGCCAAGAAAGTTCTGAATGGTATAATAAACCCAAAATGTTTTGTGACCTTGGGAATGATGAAAAAGGAGAAGCAATTGCTAAGGACAGCCCATGTGGATTGTTTAACCAACTTGCTTCACCAGATGCAGTCAGCAATCTTGAAGGTGGGAAATAAGGGCAGGAAAAGCTCGAAGAAGAAACAACTTTTTTGCACATTTAATCAGATGAAAAGAATTTACTTTGTTCAACCAGGTCAGGTGCGTTCAGCAGGAGATTTTCCATATCCTAGCAGCACAAGGAGTCCTAATAGTTTTTTTTATTGATGATCCTATAGCAGCTTCCATTTCTAAGTGCCTTTCAAATGGAAATGTTGTCCCAGAGAATTCCCAGAAGTGTAAGGTGTGTGTGTCCAAATAATGGATCATGTTTAGTGAGGAATTTACAGAATTTCATAGAAAACCCTCAGTCACAGCTTAGATACTGTGTGCAGTCCTGGTTGCCACACTATAGGAAGGATGTGACCGCACTAGAAAGGGTACAGATGAGATTCACCAGGATGCTGCCTGGGCTGGAGCGTTTCAGCTATGGAGAGAGGCTGGGGTTGTTCTTAGAGAAGGCTGAGGTGGGTCCTGTTTGATGCGCATAAAATTATGAGGGACCAGGGATAGGAAGAAACCTTTCCCCTTGGTAGACAGACGAATAACCAGAGAGCATAGATATTAGTTAAGGGGAATCTCACTGCCTGAAGGGCTGGTAGAGGCAGGAACCCGCAGAACATTTAAGAAGCATTTAGATGAGCACTTGAAACACCGTAGCAGACAAGGCTACGGACCAAGTGCTGGAAAATGGGACTGGAATTGTTAGCTATTTGATGGCTGGCACAGACACTTTGGGCCAAAGAGTCTCATTCTGTGCTGTAAATATGACTCTATTATGGTTGGTTTAGTTTAACTGGGGAGCAATTTGTCTCTAGTTAGAGTAAACATTAAGGCCTGGATTTTTACGGAGTGGTGGAGACCCCACAGAGCTTCCAAAATGGCAGGCACAACCTGGATGTAAAATTCCGGACCACAGATCCAATTTATACCAATAGAGGAAGGAGGGGAGGGACACCGGAACTCAGCAGTGTCATTGCAACTCAGTGCTGAGCTCAAACATTCTGCATTTTGGTAGCTGGAAGGGAATCAGTCCATCGGCCGGAATTTTACCGTCCTGCCCACCATGGGAATCGGAGCAGGTGGGGGCGGATCGTGGAAAGGTCCGTTGACCTCAGGTGGGATTTTATGGTTTCAGGATGAGTGAGGCCGTAAAATCCCGCTCATAGTGTGGGAATGACGAATTTATGGACAGACACAAGGACTCTTGAAAGGCCAATAAGGTATGTTTGACCTGGCATGTTTTGAAGGGGGCAGCACAGTGATTAGCACTGCTCCCGCACAGCGCCAGGGACCTGGGTTCGATTCCGGCCTTGGGTCACTGTCTGTATGGAGTCTGCACGTTCTCCCCGTGTCTGCGTGGGTTTCCTCCGGGTGCTCCGGTCTCCTCCCACAGATCAAAGATGTGCAGGTTAGGTTGATTGGCCATGCTAAATTAACGCTTAGTGTCAGGGGGATTAGCAGGGTAAATATGTGGGGTTACAGGGATCGGGCCCAGGTTGGATTGTGATTGGTGCGGGCTTGATGGGCCAGATAGCCTCCTTCTGCATTATAGGATTCTATTCTAAGTTATTTAAATCCTAAGCTCTTTAAATTGAAATTTAAAAAAAGGCTGCAGGTATCACTAAGAGTTTTAAAAAACTTGTTTCTAACAGTTTTAGTCATTGTTTCCTGTCATTTTCCGAATGCTTGCCTGATATCCAAAAGCTACAATTATCTCTCCAAAAGTGACAATGGGAGGTTCTGAGCTCACAGTTTGACAGAGGCTATTAAATGATTAGCTGTCTTTGATGTGAGGTATGAGTAGAAATGTGCTTATTTTTATGAGAGATTAAACACTTGAGACTCTGTGAGTCCCTCATGTACCGAGTAGTTTCAGCTGATGCAGCCTGACGAAACATGCTCCCCAGTGAATCTTGCAATAAACAGCCAAGAAATATTCTGCTTTGTCTGCTGGGTCAGAGTGGAACTCAGCTGATAGAGCCATAACGATGCAGGTGGAGTCCCTGCCGGTTCCCTCTGGAACAACCCAGTCAGTCCCACTCAACTGTTCTAAAATTGCAGACCTCCAAAGTTATTTCATGCAAATGCCTATCAAATTTCCTGTTGAAACCATTGATTGTGTCCGCTTCTACCAACCTCTTAGGCATCAAGTTGCATGTCATAAAATTCCACACATTCCCCTTGCATCCCTGGTCCATAACCTTAAATCTCTGTCCCCTAGACTCTGTAGCATCGCATCTTGGAAACACCTTTTCTTTGTTATAATTCTGTAAGCTCTATCAAAGCTTCCCTCAATTTCCTTTGCTGTAAGGATTCTCCAACTTAACATTGGAGCTGAAATCTCTTGTTCTCTGGAACCATTCTGGTAAATATCTTCAAGCACCTTTACATCCTGATTTGATTTGATTTATTATTGTCACATGTATTAACATACAGTGAAAATTATTGTTCCTTGCGTGCTGTGCAGACATAGAGAAGGAAACGAGAGTACAGAATGTAGTGTTACAGTCATAGCTAGGGTGTAGAGAAAGATCAACTTAATGCAAGGTAAGTCCATTCAAAAGTCTGACAGCAGCAGGGAAGAAACTGTTCTTGAGTCGGTTGGTACGTGACCTCAGACTTTTGTATCATTTTCCCGATGGAAGAAGGTGGAAGAGCGAATGTCCCGGATGCGTGGGGTCCTTAATTATGCTGGCTGTTTTGCCGAGGCAGCGGGAAGTGTAGACAGAGTCAATGGGTGGGAGGCTGGTTTGCGTGATGGATTGGTCTACATTCACGACCCTTTGTAGTTCCTTGTGATCTTGGGCAGAGCAGGAGTCATACCAAGCTGTGATACAACCAGAAAGAATGCTTTCTATGGTGCATCTGTAAAAGTTGGTGATAGTCGTAGCTGACATGCCAAATTTCCTTAGTCTTCTGAGAAAGTAGAGATGTTGGTCCTCCCGAAAGTGTGGTGACCAGAACTGGGTCCAATACTCTAGTTGTAGTCCAGCCAGACCTTTGTAAAGTCCCTGAGGTAAAGCCCCCATTTTGGATCTGCTACAGCTCAGTACTACGGTGATTACAATGTGTGAAATGTATTATGAATTCTGTTTTATGAAAATGTATGAGAATTGTTTTTTATTACCTGATTACTGTGAAGGAGAAAATCAAATTCTGTTTTTATTGCACAGTGTCCTGTGATTTGCACGGGTATTTTTAAACGGCAGGTTTTGTGATTCCGTTCACTTTTTTCAAATGAGAAAACAGAAATCAGTGATCTTAATCATACCTAGCCAGATAGGTTGGGCGCCTCATTAATCTCCATCTTGTGTTCAAAGATTATAAAGTATCAGAAATAGGAGCAGGAATAGACTAACTGGGCCCTCAAGTCTGCTCCATAATTCAGTAAGATCATGGTAGATATTCTGCCTAAACCCCATTTTCCTGTGTGGTCCGCTTATCCCTCGATTCCCTGACAGGCCAAAAAACCACCTACCTCAGCCTTATATGTGGGCAGCATGGTGGCACAGTGGTTAGCATTGCTGCCTCACAGCATCAAGGACCCGGGTTTGATTCCCGGCATGGGTCATTGTCGGTGAGGAGTTTGCACATTCTCTTGTGTCTGCGTGAATTTCCTCTGGGTGCTCCGGTTTCCTCCCACTGTCCAAAAGACATGCTGGTTAGATGCATTGGCCGTGGTAAATTCTCCCTCAGTGTACTCGAACAGGTGCCGGAGTGTGGCGACTAGGGGATTTTCACAGCAATTTTATGTTCATCATAGAAACCTTACAGTGCAGAAGGAGACCATTTGGCTCATCGAACCTACACCGACAACAATCCCACCCAGGCCCTATCCCCATAACGCCATATTTACCCTGTTAATCCCCCTGAGACTGAGGCTCAATTTAGCGTGGTCAATCCACCTAATCCGCACATCTTTGGGCTGTGGGAGGAAACCGGAGCACCCGGAGGAAACCCACGCAGACATGGGGAGAATATACAAACTCCACACAGACAGTGACCCGAGGCTGGGAATCGAACCTGGATCCCTGGCGCTGTGAGGCAACAGCGCTAACCACTGTACCACCGTGCTGCCTCACTTAAAGTTTATTTATTAGTGTCACAAGTAAGCTTACTTGTGACACTAATTAATAAACTTTAAACATGTGTTCAATGATGGAGCATCCACAACCCTGGGTGGTGGAGAGTTCCAAAAATTCACAATCCTCTGAGTGAAGAGGTTTCTCTTCATCCCACTGTTGAGCTTTACACGAATGATTCAAACTTCAACAAAACCCACTCTACACACACAGCACGACCCAGGCATCCAGTGATGCAGCAAAGTGGGCAGTTAATGTGACCCAGCTCCAAGTTTTCACCAGTTACTGGGTTAGTTTGGGGTGCATCTTTCTATTTTGCTGAAGTGTTATATTTGCAGGAAGCATTGGAATATTGCATCTTAGAAAGACCCTTGTTATCCTTAAAGAATGGTGATATATTTTCTACGATGAATATTCCACGAAGCCAGTGAAGGTGTCGCTGCTTTTCATCTCTCTTTGCCCTGAGGGACACTGCCGGAGATAATTGAATCTGCCTTCGTGTAATTCCTTTTCAAAGTTTCAGCACGTAACAGATTGCAAACTAATCGGTTTTTTTGATGATCTGGGGCAGATGTTTCAAATCTTTGGTTCCTTTCTACCTCATAGTTGGGCGAAGTTATAATGAGCCTTGTGGTTAAAAAATGTAAAATAATTTCACAATAATTAATGTGTTCGAAAGGAAGTCAGCTATAAATTGCATTCCCAATTTTCTACAGATTTTATCATTTATAATAAGCATGAATGTGTGAGACTTTGTAAAATATTAAACAGTTGGAATAATCTGCTGCCTGGAATCGAAGGAACTTAACCATTCAAAATGCGGCGAGATAGAATAATGGGTGAGCTTTGATCTATTGCAACAGGGAAACATAGGAAAAAGGAGCAGGAGAAGGCCATTCGGCCCTTCAAGCCTGTTCCATCATTCATTATGACCATGGCTGATCATCCAACTCAATAGCCTGAACCCCCCCCCCCCGCTTCCCCCACATATCCTTTGATCCCCTTCGCCCCAAGTGCTATATCTAACTCCTTGTTGCAGGCTTTGATGTCAGCCTTTTAATTGGTCACAACTGTGCCCTTCAGGTAACCAGACCAAGTCAAGGAGTTCTCTTAAACAACTGTTTTAATGCAAGCTATAGCAAGGATGCTGGAAAATTACAGCGCACATCTCTGTAGCTAGCCAGAGTGGCGTATCCTAAGATACGTTAGCAATTATAGCTTTCAAAGGAGAAAATGCTGGAAAATCTCAGCAGGTCTGGCAGCATCTGTAAGGAGAGAAAAGAGCTGACGTTTCGAGTCCAGATGACCCTTCGTCTTTGACTCCTTACAGATGCTGCCAGACCTGCTGAGATTTTCCAGCATTTTCCCTTTTGGTTTCAGGTTCCAGCATCCGCAGTAATTCGCTTTTATTATAGTTTTCAAATTCGATTACAAGCCTATACCAATCACAATCACTTTACGCTTGCTCCATTATAATATCCAATCGGCGTGAAAACTTAATACATCATTGCTACAAATGATCATAGTCTAGCTTGTGGATCACTCCCTTTCCTCCAGTTACAGATGTCTGATTTAACGAGCTATGCCCAGACTCATGACCTTGGTGCCTGTCTGTGAGGGCTCTTATTAGAAGACCTTTGTTTTTCAAAGCAGCTTGTGTGATTCTTAAACTTTTGTGACTATTAATCCTTTCAGTGAAAACATTTCCACTCCATCTGACGAAGGAGCAGGGCTCCGAAAGCTAATGGTGTTTGCTACCAAATAAACCTGTTGGACTTTAACCTGGTGTTGTTAAAACTCTTACTGTATAAAATTATGAGCAGTATAGATGGGGTGAACAGTTGGAAGCTTTTTCCCAGGGCAGAAATGACAATTACAAGGGGGCACAAGTTCAAGGTCGGGGGGAAGGGTTCAGCGGACATGTGCGGAGGATGTTTTTTACACAGAGGGTGATGGGGGCCTGGAATGCACTGCCAAGTGAAGTGGTTGAGGCAGACACGTTAGCGACATTTAAGACTTATCTGGATTGACATATGAACAGATGAGGAATAGAGGGACACAGGCAGTTGGTCTAGATAAGGCAACGTGATCGGTGCAGGCTTGGAGGGCTGAAGGGCCTGGTCCTGTGCTGTACTCTTCTTTTTTCTTTGTTCTTTGATGCATCTTGTTAATCTTAAATAACAGATTACATGTGCACACTTGGCTGTAACAATGCTGGATCAGGCCTTTAGTGAGATCTCATTCTCATGATTTCAGTATGAGTACTATATCTTGGTTCACTCACTTATATACCATTATTTACCTCTGGCTATCATATTCCATGCATATCATTAATAAATGATAGTGAGGTAAGGATTCATTCATTTATGTGGGCTCTGCCTGAAGGCAGATTCTTAGCTCATCATTGACTGAGGCTTCTGCCTGAGTTGTTTCCTCATTGTTTCATTCAATGCTTTGTCATTACTTTCCATTCTCAAAGGTGAGATGAGGGTCTATCTACCTCAGCTGGAATAGGAATCAAACCTGTGGCAGCACTCAGTATCACATGCTAATAACCATCAAGCCAACTGAGCTGACTGACCCCTCCTGAAATAAAAATATATACAGCAAAATAAAATCATAATCCTAGTCTAATGCACTTAGCCCTTCTTAATCTCCCAATCAATTTAAATTTAAGTTTATTCATTAGTGTCACAAGTAGGCTTACATTAACACCGCAGTGAAGTTACTGTGAAAATCCCCTCGTCGCCACACTCGGGCGCCTGTTCAGGTACACTGAGGGAGAATTTAGCATGGCCGATGCACCTAACCAGCACGTCTTTCAGATTGTGGGAGGAAACGGAGCACCCGGAGGAAACTCACGTGGACACGGGGAAAAGGTGCAGACTCCACACAGACAGCGACCCAAGCTGGGAATCAAACCCGGGTCCCTGGCGCTGTGAGGCAGCAATGCTAACCACTGTGCCACTATGCCCCCACCCCCACTTACAACTCTGGTTATGTTGCTCTCTTTAAGTCAGTTCAATTCCCCATAAGCTCAAGTGACTAAGCTGATACATTCCAGACCATCACCGATACGACTGAACCAACATTCACATATTTCATCACTCCCTTATCTGCGCAGATAAGCTTGCCCTAAGTGCCTTTACACAGTGCATAGTTTATAATCCCATGATCAGCAGAAAGCTGTTTTAACTCCTCATGCACTGATCCCACACGTTCCTTGGGACATTGAGTCAGTCGGGTAATGTGGAACCTCATTCACACATGCTTAACTTCCTGGAAGATTTGTCGACCTATTTGTAAGGAGCTGCATTTCAATGTGTCACCAGCAGATGTCAAATATGTACCAGACTAAGAAATTCCTAGCGTATTACCAAATAATACAGAGAGCTACTAACATTTCTGAGACAGACTTGCCTGTAGTGAAAACCTGTTGCAACAGCTCATCTTATCAAGAGGGAATTGCTATTATAGAATCATTAGTTTCACGATTAAAAATTCATTATTGAACCGTCTGCTTAATGCAATGAAAATGGTTCCGCATGTTACTGACGGACTTGAATTACACGGGGTGTTACATTGTGATGATACATCTAAAGAGCGGCTGTAACAAGAGGTTTTGAATGGCAGTCACCAGATTTTCAATATCAGGACATTGCCAATACTTACATGCACAAATTAATTGACAAAGAGATTCACTATGCATCTGATAGAAACATTTAACATTTATCACAGCTTGGTATGGCTCCTGCTCTGACCAAAACCGCAAGAAACTACAAAGTATTCAGAACGTAACCCAGTCCATCACACAAACCAGCCTCTCATCCACTGACTCCATCTACACTTCCCACTGCCTCAGAAAAGCAGCCAGCATAATTAAGGACCCCAGACATTTTCTCTTCCACCTTCTACCGTTGGGAAAAAGATACAAAAGTCTGAGATCACGTACCAACCGACTCAAGAACTGCTTCTTCCCTGCTGCCATCAGACCTGAATGGACCTATCATATATTAAGTTGATCTTTCTCTACATCCTATAACAGCAACACTATATTCTGCACCCTCTCCTTTCCTTCTCCCCTGTCCACTTTATGAATGGTATGCTTTGTCTGTCTCGCGCACGAGAAAGAATACTTTTCATTGTGTCCCAATCATAAATCAAATCAATTGCTACTGGCTTCTGCTGGGGCAGTTTAGCAGCCACCCTGATCAGTGCCGCCCCCTGTCCTGTGGGCTGGGGCACTGATGGAACAATTGCAGCCATCGTACAGGGTCCACCATGTTTTCATCACAACTACTCAACCGTGACACTTTCTCCACGGAGGCAAAAAAAACCTTTTGGATTACACCAAGGCTTCGAATTAAAATTACACACTTGTGGTCAACTAACAAGGTAAGGGTGGATGACTTTAATGAGGAAATAAAGGGCTGAGATATCAACTCTTTGGATGTAGGGACCAAATGTAATACTTCCAGGTTTGCAGATGGCACAAAGCCAGGTGGGAATGTGTGTTGTGAGGAAGATGTAAAGTGGCT
Source organism: Mustelus asterias (assembly GCF_964213995.1). Classification (NCBI taxonomy): domain Eukaryota; kingdom Metazoa; phylum Chordata; class Chondrichthyes; order Carcharhiniformes; family Triakidae; genus Mustelus; species Mustelus asterias. The sequence goes on from NC_135809.1 coordinate 120,408,215, forward strand.
TCAAGAGGAGATGGACTGACTCAGTGAGTAGGCAAGAACATGGCAGATAGAATATAATGTGGAATAATGTGAGGTTATCCATTTTGGTGGGAGGAACAGATGCACGGAGTATTTCTTAAATGGCAACAGATAGGAAAGTGTAGATGTGCAAAGGGACCTGGGTGTCATTGTCAATAAGTCACTGAAGGTTAACCTGCCGGTGCAGCAGGCAATTAGGAAGGGTAATGGTATGTTGGTCTTTATTGCAAGAGGGTTCAAATACAGGAGGGGTGAAGTCCTGAGTTAGTTGTATAGAAGTTAAAGTTTAAAAGTTTATTTAGTAGTGTCACAAGTAGGCTTACGTTAACACTGCAATGAAGTTACTGTGGAAATCTCCGAATCGCCACACTCTGGTGATTGTTTGGGTACACTGAGAGAGAATTTAGTACGGCTAATGCACCTAGCCAGTATGTTTTTCGTATTGTGGGAGGGAACCGGAGCACCCGGACGAAACCCATGCAGACACGGGGAGAATGTACAGACTCTGCACAGACAGTGACCCAAGCCAGGAATTGAATCCAGGTCCCTGGCGCAGTGCTAACCACTGTGCCACCATGCCGCCATGGTTAGAACGTACCTAGAGTTACTGTGGGGGTCGGTATTGCTCAGTTGGCTGGACGGCTGGTTAGTGATGCAAAGCGATGCCACCAGCGTGGGTTCAATTCCCATACCAGCCGAGGTTATTCACAAAGGCCCCGCCTTCTCAACCTTGCCCTTTGCCTGAGGTGTGGTGATCCTCAGGTTAAATCACCACTAATCACAGCCTATAGTCATCTGGGATTGTGGCGACTTCACTGTGTTCAGTTTTGGTCCTCTTACCTTCGGAAGGAAGTTATTGTCATAGAAAGAGTACAAAGAAGGTTCACCAGCCTTGTTCTTGGGATGGGACAGTCTCATGAAGAGAATTGGGCTGTATTCTCTGGAGTTTCGAAGAATGAGGTGAACTTATTGAAAAACTACAAAAAACCTAAAGGGATGGACAGGTAAGATGTTCCCCTGGTTGAGGAGTTTAGATGTGGAGATGCCAGCGTTGGACTGGGGCAAACACAGTAAGAGTTTTAACAACGCCAGGTTAAAGTCCAACAGGTTTATTTGGTAGCAAATACCATTAGCTTTCGGAGCGCTGCTCCTTCGTCAGATGGAGTGGAAATCTGCTCTCAAACAGGGCACAGAGACACAGAGGAGTTTAGAACCAGAGGGCACTATTTCAAAATAAGGGGGAAGCCACTTAGGACCGAGATGAGAAGGAGCTTTATTCCTCAGATTGTTGGGAATTTTTGGAATTCTCTACCCCAAAGGGCTTGGAAGCTCAGTCATTGAGTATGTTTAAAGTAGAGATTGACAGATTTCTAAATGCCAAGACGGGAAGGAATATGGGGATAATGTAGGAAAAAGGCATTGAAGTGGATTATCACCCAATATCATATTGAATGACGGAGCAGACTTGATGGGCTGAATGGCCTACTGTTGCTCCTACATTCCTATGCTCCCATGTTGAGAGTTCTTCCTCTAGATGAGGTGCTTTAGGTTTATAGATTGACTGAAAATAAATAATATTTCTTTTTATATTTGTTCACAGGATGTGAGTATCACCAGCATTTATTGCCCATCCCTAGTTGCCCTTACAAAGGTGGTTGTGAGCTGCCTTCTTGAATTGCTGCAATCCCTGTGGTATGGGTACACCCACAGTGCTGTTTTGAGGGATTTCCAGGATTGATCCAGTGACAGTGAAGGAATGGTGATATATTTCCAACTCAAGACCCTAAGTGACTTGAAGGTGAACTTACAGAAGATGGTGTTCCCATGCTTCTGCTGCCCTTGTTCTTCTAGGCAGTAGAGGTCATGGGTTTGGAAGGTGTAGCAACAGGGGGAGCCTTGGTGAGTTGCTGTAATTTTTTGTGTAAAGAGTGTAAACACTGCTGCCCCTGTGCATCAGTTGAGGGGTGGAATGAATGTTTAAAATGGTGGATGGGCTGCCAATTAAGCGGGGCTGCTTTGTCCTCAATGGTGTTGAGCTTCCTGAGTGTTGTTGGAGCTGCACTCATCCAGGCAAGTGGTGAGCATTCCATCACACTCCTGACTTGTGCCTTGTCGATGGTGGACAGACTTTGGGGAGTCAGGAGGTGAGTTACATGCCTGGAATTCCCAGCCTCTGACCTGATCTTGTAACCACAGTATTTATATGGCGAGTCCAGTTCAGTTTTTGGTCAATGGTGACCTTCAGGACATTGATGGTGGGGGATTCAGTGATGGTAATGTCGTTGGATGTCCATTAAGGGGAGATGGCCAATTCTATCTTGTTGGAGATGTCTATTACCTGGCATTTGTGTGGTGCAAATGTCACTAACCATTTATTAACCCAAGCCTGAATGTTGTCCAGGTCTTGCTGCACATGGACACAGACTGAGGAGTTGTGAATTGGACTCAACATTGTGCAATCATCGGTGAACATCCCCACTTTTGACCTTATGATGAAGGGAAGGTCATTGATGAAGCAGCTGAAGATGGTTGGGCCTTGGACACTATCCTGAGGAACTCCTGCAGTGTGAATGCTGAGATTGAGATTCCAACAATCACAAGCATCAGCCTTTGTGCGAGATACGACTCCAGTTCGTGGACATTTCTTTCCCCCTGATTCCCATTGGCTTCAATTTTACTCGGGCATCTTGATGCCACACTTAGTTAAGTGGCAGTCACTCTCACTTCACCGCTGGCATTCAGCTCCTTGATCCATGTTTGGGCTAAGACTGTAATGAGGTCAGATATTGATTGGCCCTGGTCAAAACCCAAACTGAGCATCAGTGAGCAGGTCATTACTGAGTATATGCCACATGAAGGGACTGAGGTTGACACCTTCCATCGCTTTGAATTGGATTTGTCCAGCTTTTTGTGAATGGGACATACCTGGGCAAATTTACACATATCTGGATACATGCCAATGTTTTCGCTTTACTGGAACAGCTTGGCTGGGGTGCAGCTAATTCTCGAGCACTTGTTTTCCCACAGGCAGGATTTTGTCATGGTCCACAGCCTTTGATTTATCCAGTACCTTCAGCATCTTCTTGATATCATGTGAAGTGAATTGGCTGAGATGGATCATCCACTGGGCACTTCTAGCTGATGATGGCTACAAATGCTTCAGGCTTGTCTTTTAGATGACGTGCTGGGCTCCCTGTGGTGATCTTTATGGAAGTTTCTCCATCAGAAACAATTGTCCACCACCATTTAAGTTGGCAATCATTGCCATTGGTACAAACTGATGTAGCGATGTCCTTCACCAGATGAGGTTACTCCCACACACATGCATAACACCTCAAAGTCTTCAGCCTTGTACATTTCCTAACTGTCAGTTGCAGCGTATTGTTGGCAATGACCTTGGAGAATCCACTATGGTGGCTAGAAAATGATGCACAACGTTTGTGTGAGAGAGGAGTGGTGCCATGGGCAGATTCTTGTGGTGGAGGTCAAAGGGACCAAGAACAAAGATTAATGAGGAGAGAGAGACAATGGTCCCACTAATGGCAGTATGACATTTTTAGTCCAAGGAGTCCAAAACTGCACACAGTACTCCAGGCGTGGTCTCACCAAAGCCTGATACAATTGTAGTAATACTTATTTATTCTTGTGCTCTACTTCCCTGCAATGAAGGCCAACATGCCATTTCTCTTCCGAATTACTTGCTGTGTTCCTGGTATGAGTACTTCCAAGTCTCTTGGAATATCAGTGTTTAAATGTCACACCTTTAAAAAAATATTCTGCCTTTCAATTCTCACTACTAGTGTGGATAAGCTGTCATATTGCCACATTATACTCCATCTGCCAACTTGCTGCCCAGTCACATAACCGTCTATTAAGTAGGGAAAGGTTTAGGGCCATAAAATCAAGAAGTACAGGTTGCTCGCAAGTCCTGTCAATTTTGACGAACTGCAGGTGGGATAGGAGGCAGCAGATGGGTTAAGAACATAAGAAAAGAATATAATATAATTATGTCTGATCTACCATCTCAATTCAACTTCCCTGCATGTTTCCCAGATCCATTATTTTCTGAAGGAAGACAACTCTTGTCTTAAATATATTTAATGATGAAGCATTCTTAACTGGAGAATTCCAGAGATTATCATTTCTTTAAGTAAGAAATTTCTCTTCATGTCAGTCCTAAATGCTTGACCCCTTCTCCTGAGACCGTCCTCCATGTGTTCCAGATTCTCAGCCCAGGGAAACAACCTCTCTGTGTCTTCTACCCTATCAAAGTCTTAAGAATTTTGTATATTTCAATAGAACCATCTCTCATTCTTCTAAACTCCAGAGAATATAGCCCCAATTTAATCAGCTTCTCACCTTAGGAAAACCTCTCATTCCAGGAATCAATGGAGTGAACCTTTGTTGTACAGCCTTCAAGGCAGGCATATTCTTTCTTAGTCCAAGGAGTCCAAAACTGCACACAGTACTCCAGGCGTGGTCTCACCAAGCCTGATACAATTGTAGTAATACTTATTTATTCTTGTGCTTTACTTCCCTGCAATGAAGGCCAACATGCCATTTCCCTTCCTAATTACTTGCTGTGTTCCTGGTATGAGTACTTCCAAGTCTCTTGGAATATCAGTGTTTAAATGTCACACCTTTAAAAAATATTCTGCCTTTCAATTCTCACTACCAGTGTGGATAAGCTGTCATATTGCCACATTATACTCCATCTGCCAACTTGCTGCCCAGTCATGTAACCATCTATAATCTCTATGCAGTCTCTTTGTGTCCTCCTCAAGTTTACATTTCCACTGAGCTTTATATCATCTGCAAACTTGGATACATTACCCTCAGTCTTTTCATCTGAACCATTAATATAGATTGTAAATAGTGGAGTCCTCGGCACTGATCTTTGCAGCATTCCACTGTTCACTGCTTGCCAACTTGAAAATGCCCCATTCTCTCTGCTTCCTTTCTGTTATGATGTGGAGATGCCGGCGTTGGACTGGGGTAAGCACAGTAAGAAGTCTCACAACACCAGGTTAAAGTCCAACAGGTTTATTTGGTAGCAAATACCATAAGCTTTCAGAGCGCTGCCCCTTCGTCAGATGGAGTGAAAATCTGTTCTCCAACAGTGCATAGAGACACAGAAATCAAGTTACAGAATACTAATTAGAATGCAAATCTCTACAGCCAGCTAGGTCTTAAAGGTACAGATTATGTGGGTGGAGGGAACATTAAACACAGGTTAAAGAGATGTGTATTGTCTCCAGACAGAACAGCTAGTAAGATTCTGCAAGACCTTACTAGCTGTTCTGCAAGATCTTACTAGCTGTTCTGTCTGGAGACAATACACATCTCTTTAACCTGTGTTTAATGTTCCCTCCACCCACATAATCTGTACCTTTAAGACCTGGCTGGCTGTAGAGATTTGCATTCTAATTAGTATTCTGTAACTTGATTTCTGTGTCTGTATGCACTGTTGGAGAACAGATTTTCACTCCATCTGACGAAGGGGCAGCGCTCCGAAAGCTTATGGTATTTGCTACCAAATAAACCTGTTGGACTTTAACCTGGTGTTGTGAGACTTCTTACTGTCCTTTCTGTTAACC